>NC_018260.1:317019-329666 GCF_000227135.1 Leishmania donovani | reverse complement strand
AGCGCCAGAGGTGGCTCGGCATTTGGCAGGGGATAGGGGAGGGGATAGTGCATGACTTCCTCCGACCGAGAGAGTGGGGGGGGGGAAGGTGCGCTGGGCCCGGAGATGCCACGCACTGAGGTGCGCCCCCTCCTGTCACCGGGGTCGCTGTGTCGGTACAGACACAAGAAAAAAAAAAGATGCATACGAGAACGAGCGAGCTGGCAAAGAGAGAGTAAACATGACGATAGGACAGAGGGAGGGGAGCGTTGAGATCTGAACACAAGCACACACACACATACATACGCACATGCACACAAATATACACACACGTACATACAAGCTGTACAGGCACAGAGAGTTCGAGCGGAGAGGCACAAAAAAGTTGCACGTTTCTGCAAACGACAGCAAAAAAAAAAACGAATAGACATAGACGCGAAGTGACGTCAACTGCGTCGAGGGAGAGAAGACGGAAAGATCGGGGAGGAGAGTACATCGTGATGATTTATGGGACTAGATATGCATGTATACATATATAGAGAGAGTTATGCCTAGATATAACGCTTTTCCGTTGCCTTTTTTGAAAGCGGAGGCAAAGGATTCCGGGACACACACACACACACAGATACGCACTAGCACGGCAGCCCCGAAAGAAGGGCAGGAGCCTCGCCGAAGAGCAAACGTATCATCTGCCCTCCCCTCTCACCAGGGACAGAGAAAGGAGCCCTGACATGGCGTTGTTGGGAGGGAGGCCGCGGTAGAGGAGAGCGCCACGAGAGGAGTCACAGGCAGAAGAAGAGGGGTGTTGGTATGTGTATGTGTGTGCCGTAAGCAACGCGGGGACTACACACACATAAAAAGAGAGAAACGTTCCCAGAACGGTATTCGAGCAGTAGCAGGAGAAGAGTTATGAGAAACACTGCACGGTGGACCCATCTGTCTGGAGGGATGCACAGGTACACACACACACACTCCAGCGCCCGTTCCATATCGCGCAGTGCTGCGCAGTGCTGCGGAGTGCTCCGGCTATGTCTTCTGCTTTACAACACACCACACAGCACACACACGCCCTCCCCCTCGCCGCTGCGACCTCAGTCTCACCGCCGAGTGCGTGTCGGTAGCATCATGCTCGAGTGCTGCCCCTGTTAGCATTCCAAGGATGGAGTTGACGGCTCCCTCACTGGCGCCGTGCACGCCCGTAACGTCACTTTTCCCAGGAACCCCTTGGGAGAGTTTTTTCAGCTCCCACCCCGCCGCCGCACGGGTGCTCACGATGAGACCCCCCCCCGCTCGAGAGACAGATAAGAAAGACTGTATGTGAATCCCTGCTGCTCGAATACGACTCTGCTTCGCTTTTGGAGGGCAGCTGCGGACAGCGGTCCTGCTGCCTTGATCAGCACGTCACACAGCGCGGCGTTAGCGGGGGCTCGCTCACTCAAAGCCGGACTGTCGCCGCGACGCGCCATCGCCGTGATTATTATTGCCACAGATGTGGAGAACACGTGCGAGGTTGGAGGGACTGTGCGTGCCGGCACGTGTCGCCTGCTCGTTTGAATGCACAACGGTCAGCGGCGACGATCGCCTCCCCAACTATGGCCGCCTTTCCCAGCGACGATTCCCACGGGAGACGGCGGATGGAGAAGCGGTGTCTCAGTCACGTACAGGTTGAGCTGCGCCAAAATGCTCATCTCAAACGGTGCCGCAACCATGCAGCACGACTACCGCGAGCGATTCCGCAGGCTTCCATCGGCGCTGTGAGGCGCATCCGTGAAGGCCACGCTGGGATGGCGGCGCGTCATGGACGCTTTCGCGCCGTTTGACAGACACCGTGCAAGCGCTGCTGCGGCGCAGCGCGACAAAAACGGGGTAAGGCTCACGCGGTCCATCTGGAAAGTTTGCAGAGGTGTCGGCGGCATGCTCCAACGACCCGCGAAGCTACTTTGCAGCCTGGCTTTGTCCAGCGGTTTCGCTGTGCTCGCTGGCTGCAGCAGATGGTGTCGCAGAGGTGCTGGGCAGGATGGTAGGCAGTTCGGGTAGCGCTGCCGGCGGCTGTTGGAACGACAACAACGACGATGCGTGCCCCTGGCGGTGGAGGTTTTGGAGCTGACGTACATACGAGTGCTTTAGCACCCCGTGAAAGAGTCGATCTTTCTCGCACAAGTGCCGCGTGCTTTGCCGGAGGCGCGCGTGGAAGCCTTGGTTGGCGGGGCGCCGTTGGCCGGGGCTCAGGTGAGACGGGAGCAGGCTGCCACCGTCCTCGGAGAAGAGTTCGGGTGCAGCCGTCGTGCCCGTTTCGACGCTCTTCGTGAAAGCGACCGCTTTTGAGTTTCCGTGGCTCTGCCGCTTGTCCACTCCCGCGGCGCTCCTGACCCTATCCACCAAGTGCGGGGCGTCGATAGCAGGTGACGGACGGTCCACCAACGACGCCCTGACGGCGGCGCGTGACGGGGTGCTGTCGGGACAGCCAAGGTAGACGGTTCCACCCATCGTTCGCCGTAACGCTGCGGTGCCGCCCGGCGGCACGTTGCCACTGCATGCAAGCCCCTTGGGGGGCCCGTCCAGCATCGCAGGTTGTGCATGGTGCGTCGCGTACAGGTCGGCCAAGTAATCGTGGTAGCAGCTGCTCCTCTTGATCTTGTCGTGTCCGTCTTGCTGCCACGTGAAGTTGCCCGCAAGCGAGCACGGCAGCAGGACGGCAGGCGGCACGGTCGGCTCGCCCATGAAGCGGAAGGTCGACGGCCGCGCAGTGTCCCACTCGTCCATGCCGAGTTCTCCAATGGGGACGCCTGCCAAGGTGAAGACACGCACGAAGTGGTCGATGCCAGTGCAGATGATGAGCAGGCGAGGCCTGTCGGTATCCTTGTGCGTCCCCAGCGAGGAGCTGAGGGCGTCTCTGCCCCCGCCCTCTTCCGGTGCGATACCAACATCTTCGGCGCCTGCCTTCGCCTTGGGCAGCGGTACGGCGGTACGGACGGCCGCGGTCTCCTCGTCGGCGAGGACAAGACGAATGCCAGACAGCTTGAGCCCACTTGAAAACACGTGCACGCGCTCCAGTTCCTGCAGTACCGGCAGCGCCCGCTCGGAAGCCGTCGCATCCTCTGCCGAGCTCGCCGCCGACGCTGCAACCGCGGGAAGTTGCCCCTTCGTTGGCGTTGGCGTCCGGCAGTACAAGGCCAGATTAGGCATCGCGAGAGCAGCCGTCTGCTCGTGCGAGTCCGCCAGCATCTTCCACTTCAAACGGCATACGTGAACCTTGCCCTCACCGTCACCGAACACGAGCGTTTGCCCATCTGTCTCCTCCATGTCCATGTCCACCACCGCCTCGCCTCCACCCCACTCCGTGCTCTCCCCTTGCCTCCCATCCTCGACACCAGCCGCAGTTGTCAAACTCACGGCACCCAGGCAAACGCGACGCAGCGTGTGCCAGAACGACACGGTGCCGTCCTCCTGTCCCACGAACAGCAGCCGCGGGTGAACAGCCGGCAGCGTCATGAGGCAACTTACGCGCGAGACAACTGCGCCTGTCGTCGCTGCCGCCGTGGCCACCGGGTCAGCACCGGCAGCCTGGGCTGCCCCCGCAGCCCCCGATCGGTTCGCAAGGGACCCGAGGAAGAGCGGGGCGGCGCCAGGGACGGCGCGCTGGCTTTGCGTTCCGGCAAGCACGCCGCTGCCGCTCATCCGCTGGCCGGCAGCCGACACGGTGCCGTTTCTCCACAGTAATGTACTCGAACCTTCAACGCTGGCGAAATCGCATGCGGCGTTCACCGTTGACGTCGGAGAGAGAATGCCGCCGGTGACCCAAGTCGGGGATAGCAGAGACTCTTGCACCCACAGCGGCGCACCCTCCTGCCGATCGAAGAGCACGTTGTACACGAGAACTGCTCCAGAGGCGGTTGCGCACCCGACAAGCTGCATCCCTAGCTGCACTATCGTTGCCACATCGCCAAATGCACCCGGCACCGTCCATGATGACGCCGGAGTGGTAGAGTACTCGCCGAGTTGAGGGCTGCTGCACCGCTCTGCGGCGCCAGAGCTTTCCACCGCCGCGTCCACGTACACGCGCGAGGCGAGGACGAAGATGTACGAAACGGAGCGGTGCCGCAGAAACGAGCCGACGGCGGTGACGTCACGGCTCGGTGAAGTCAACGCCACCGCTGTCGCTGTGGCCGCAGGTCTCTCCACAGAGGCGGTGGCGGCAGATCTACCACGGCCGGACATTGGCTTCACTCTCTTCCTCGCTGTGCCATTCGAAGCCGCCGGCGAGGACGAAGGCGACGGTAACGCAGCTGCCGCGGCAGCTGTCAAGACGCGCTCCACTTGGCCGTTCAGGATGTTCCATACAACCATGATGCCGCCGGCAAAGCCCGTGAGTAGGCGGCGCTGCAAGAGGTCCATGGAGACAGCCGTCGGTCGAAGCGGGACTGAAGCTGTTGCCATGTTCGAGAAGTTCGAGAGTGGAAACGAAAACTCGTTCGCCCCTGTCCGCGGCGTCCACGTCATGACGACACCGTCTGTGCCCACCGTCACCACCTGCCGAAAGGGACGCGAAGACAGCGTCGTGAGAATCGGCACGTGGTGGCCTCGGTAGCGCTCCGGAAAGCCAGAGGAGACCTGCCACTTCACGCGCAGGGAAAACGGGAAGTGCCCAAAACACAGAACCCTCTGCTGCGCCTCGTCCACGTGCACCTGCGAGATGGCGGAGTGGGTGGCCCCGACGGCGCTGCCGAAGCGATCGAGGGAGCCCGCCGTGGCCAAGGAGACTTCCTGCTGGAGGTGAAACCCTTTGCAGTCGTACACGTGCAGCACCCCATCGCGGCTAATCGTCAGCACTCGGTCACCGATGAAGGCGCCGCCGCAGCATGGGCTGTTGGCCGGGTCGAGTAGTGCGATGGGAGAGGGCTGAGTCCATTCCCAGACGAGCGCACGCCGCTCTGGGCCGACAGTCAGCAACATCTTCAGCTGCGGGTGCAAGTCAAAGTCGGTTACGCTCGCATGCTGCTCGGGGAGGTCAGCCGCATAGAAGGACCGAAGTGGCTCCCCAGTTACGAGGGACATGACGCGGACGTGTCCGTCATCGCCAGAGCTGACTAGCGCGTGCAGAGGCAACAGAAGATCCAGTTTTGTGACGCGGCCGCGGTGCAGCCGGCGGAAGACGTGCCGCGCCACGAGCACCCGATTTGTGTTGAGGTGGTGATGCTGCGCAAGCTGAAAGAGAAAGACGTCGCCCGCGCTCGTGCCCAGCAGCAGCACATCCTCTTGGAAAGCAGATTCGTGAAACGCCGTCGCCGTCACAGGGTCGATCAAGGCAGTGAGAACGCACTCGTCTAGTTGCTGGTGAACATAAGGACCTCTGCCAGCCCCGGTTAGCGGAGTGTTGTTCTGGTGCAGCACCTCAGCTGCGTCGGCGGTTGTGAGCGAGTACATCGTCGTCAGGATGGATGTAGGCAAAGGAGATGACACCTCTGTGCACGACGGGGACGCCGGTGACGCGCTCGCACCTGCTGCCGCGGTGGCATCCCCAGTCTGTGTTGACCAGTTGCGGCGCGGGTGCTCGGCGGCATCCGTCTCTTTGCGCGCGGGACGCACGGCGCGGCACAGGTGCATGACAGAGAAGAGCAGACGTCGAGTGCGCTCTTCATG
The DNA here is from genome assembly GCF_000227135.1 of Leishmania donovani. NCBI lineage: Eukaryota > Euglenozoa > Kinetoplastea > Trypanosomatida > Trypanosomatidae > Leishmania > Leishmania donovani. The sequence continues at coordinate 324,047 of NC_018260.1, read as the reverse complement.
CGACTCCCGCGAGCCGGCGCGGCTAGTGAGGGGACGCGATGACGGCGGCGTCCTCGATTTACCCGGGGAGCCGATGCCATGTGGGATGAGGCGCGCGCTTCCGTAGCTGCGAGCACTGGATGCGGTGAGTTTCGATAGCGCAACCCCGCCCACGTGCACAGTGTCGATCGTCTCGTTAGCGTACGTCATGCTGACCGAGGACTGAGTGATGCCGCGGCCGTGGTAGACGCGGAGCACCTCGTACGTGGTCCCGTCCAGGATATAAACCCAGCGATCCATGGTGACGACGTAGAGAACACGCTTGTTGCACCCCCAGTGCAGCCCTACAATCCACTTATCCACCTGCAGCAGTAGGCCTCGGTAGGCAAGGTCATTGCCGCTGCTCCAGGCCCGCACAGAGCCCTCGCTGCAGCCCGTCACGAGAAGGCGGCGCACCGGCTCCACCGCGACGCATGTGATGGAGCTGCTGTGCTGGTCGTCGAAGCGCATCCCACGTGGCGGGCCGCCAAGGACGAAGCGCTGATTCTCGAGGGCGAGGTCGGCCTTCTGTCGCGAGCGTGTCACCAGAAACGCGGTCAGTTCATTCCAGGAGACGGTGTCCTGCGTCTCGGAGATTGTCTTGCTGAGCAGCGCCTGGATCTCGGGCAGAGTAGCAGACGGCACTGCGCTCTGGATGGCGTGGACGAACTCCTCCTGAGACAAGCTCCGCAAGGCTAACCTCGATGAGGAAAGCGCAGGAGCAGGAGCATGCAGGTGCATCTGTTGCTTACCCTCTGCGGGTGAATGCGCGCCAGTGGGGTCACCTGTGCTATTCTGGTCGGGCGGATGCGCTGAATGGGGTTTTCGGTGGAGGTCAGCCACGATGGCGGACAGCTCATTTGCCGAGCGATGCGTCTTCAGTGGCGCTACAACACCGTCAGCGGTTCCGCTGCCTGGGCTCTCGCTTGATGGCGCTTCCAGCAGTTGGCCATCTGCCCCGAGCGGGGGCACTTGGAAAGCGCGCATGATGCTCTTCAACTCGGGCAGACCAATTCGCTCTTCCAGGGGAAGGCGCACCACGACTGATGCGGAGCTGTGGCGCCTACTACCGTCCATCGTGGCGCTGTCGGAGCGCACGCTGCGCACCCCGCGCTCCTGCGCTGTGTCCGAAAGAGTAGGAGCTGCGGAGACTGCGGTAGGCAGAGATGGCTGCTTGATGGCCAAGATCCACTGATGCAGGTTTTCTACGCGTGTCGCGGCGCAGCGGGCGGTGTTTCTGGACATAGCGGTTGCAGCCACTATCGTCGTCGCTGCCAAAGCGCTCGGTGGCGATGAAGGGTGCTTATCTGTCGCGGCCGACGAAGAGATCCGCGACGGGTTCGAGGGCAGGGCATCGCTGTCGATCCAGTGACCCAGCGATGCATCCTGTGAGCGACTAGCGCCCGCGCCATCGCGCACAGTCCCCAAGCGCCTTCTTTTGCTGCAGAATGGTTTCATACGGCTCGCTCCTCGTGGTTGGCCAGACGCACCAGCCCTCATCTGCAATGGTACGATGTGGGAGGAGGGAAGCGCCGCGGCAGCGCAACAACAACAAAAAGGCAACAGAGCGGTGCGAGTATGTGCGCTTGTGCGACTACTTATGCATGTGGCTGTGCTGGTGTGATGTGAGGTGGGGAGGGGAGGGGGAGAAGTTGTGCGGCAGAGGAACAGGGGACGGAGAAGAGCGCGCAGGCACCACGCACCCACAAGTCAGCAGGAGGCCGTTCGTTGCTCTGCGCAGCGACGCGCAAAGACAGAAAGGAAAACGATGCGGAGAGGAGAGGCGAGCAGTGGGAGCGAAATCAAACGACCCCACTCGCAAGACCGCCACGCTGTGGTGCTGTGAATTACAATACCACGCCATTCCGCACTATAGAGGGCTGTGCTATGCCAAGGACTCAAGAAGGGAAGAGGAAAAAGCACAACGCGCCCCCCACCTCCTCCCCGGGTGCTTCGGCTCGATTTCGCTTTTCTGTTGTATTCGTCTCGAAGGATGGGGGAGAAGGCTTTCGGCATGGGCCTCACTACGCATGTGCGCGCATGCGTGTGCCTCTCTTGCGCCTTCTTGTGCGTGCGATCGGAGCTCCATAATACGTCTCTCTCGTGCGGCGGACAGAGATCTAAGCAGCACCGTCATCGACACGCAGGCAGACACACACACACACACACACGCATGATAACGGAGTTGGAGAGCGCGCCTAATGAAAGTCGTCCGATGCCATGAGCACCTGCGTGATTGCTTTCAGAGCCATCATCATATCGCTCACAGACTTGTCTGTCGCCATGTGGTCGTCCCTCGTCAGCACTGTCAGCTGGTGCCACGCACAGGGAAGGGCTGTGAGCAGCATGCAAAGCTCGCGCAGATACCGCTTGTCGATCACTTTCAGAACCATGTCACTTACCTGCGACGGCAAGGACGACGTCGACGCAGGCAGGGGCTGTGCCGTCAACGACGAAAGAGCGCCGCCGCTATTCGGCGAAGACCCACCCGCCGCGGGCCGAGCCGCAGCCTCACCGTGTCCGCTTTCTGCGTCCGCGTCCCCGTCGGTGGGCTCGTCTCCGGACGCGCAACCGCGACTTCCCAGCGCAGACTGCAGCGGCGACGAGGCAACGCCTCCGCTTGCGGGGCCGTTATGGGCAGCGATGGCCGCCGTCAAGGGCAGCAGAACGCTGGCAGGCTGAAGCAAAGAGGTGTTTACCACAGTAGATACGGCGTAGGAGAACGGCACGCTCGCGGACATGCCTTCATCAACGCAACCGCTGCCTTCTACACCGGTGCGAAGGTTGGTGGCGCTGGCGACTGTCAGCAGCGACATCGCGACCGCATTGCCGCCTCCTCTGCCGGGGGCTTGGCGGGGAAGAAGTCCAGAAGACGACACACGAGTGAGGCCTGACCGGAGCGGTCTGCCGAGGTTCGTGCCACCGCGCGTCAAAGGGGCTAACGACGAGGATAAACCTTGAGGCGGCGGCGTCGAGGCGGCAGCTGGCGCCATCGCACTTCCGCTGTTAGCCGTGGTGCGGCTCAAATCTCCGTCGCTCTGTGCGCGTTCACCGTAGGGCGGCAGCGGCGGTCGTCCAGACGGCGCTACGGACGCGCCGATGCCGGGCACAGCGCCACCACCGCCCACCGACCCACCAAGCTGGCCAGATAGGGGGCTGGCAAGTCCCCCGGTCCCAACAGCAGCAGCGGCGCCGGTCATGGTGGACCCGCCTGATGCAGCGGCGTTCATCACGCGCGACACGATCGCTGGCGCAGTTCGTGAGCTGAGAAGCTCTAAGTAAGAGTAGATGCGAGTGAAAAAGATGTCGAGGCCATCGTTGACGCCACCGTTGCTACTGAGAGCCACGCAGACGCGCAAAAGGTGCTTCATCAGGGATGGGAACTCCATCAAAAAAGGGCGGCTGTACTGCCCGTTGCCGCTGAGCGGCGAGTGCACGTTGTTCGCGCTGAACGCCCCGCCTGTAGTCGGGAATACTGGTGAGGTGTAAGCGCTCGCGTTGCCCGCGTCAGCCGCGGCCCCACCAGTCGCGCCGCCCGGGTGTCCGTTGCCGCACAGTGGGCTACCAAAGTGGTTGCTGCCCACTCCAGCGGCGCCGCTCGAAAAGCTAGGCAACATGCCAGCAGACATTGTCGTTGGTGTTGCGATGCCCCCTCCACCACCGCTGACGCTGGGTGTGACTGGGCTTGTGGCAGAGACGGCCGCCGTTGCTGAGGCCATTGCATTTTTATCGACATGGGAAGATGTCGTGATGACGCGCTGCACCTCATCTAGCTGCACCTGCCACCGCGGACGCATTGCTTCGCCAAACACGATCAAGTGCAGCTCCGACAGAATTCGATACTCGTCCAGCAGGCGGCCAAGTCGGCGGCACCCGTCGCGGAACGATCCGCTTAGGAAATACCCGGAGCAGTCGCACCACAAAGACGCCACGATGGAGCAAATTACGCCGTACTCGTTGAAGTTGTGCAAGTGCTCGAAGAGGCGCGTCTCGAGACGGTGTTCGAAGCCGAAGGCAGCCGTGGCATAATCGAGAGCCTGCTCATGGCGTAGCCCGAAGCACTGCTGGATGGTCGTCAGGAGCGGCATATCAAGCGGGACGCACATGCCGCCTTTGCCGCGATAGAGGGCTGCGACGGTGACGCAGACGTGTTTGACATTCTCCCACTGGCGGCGAAGGGCGTCGACGTGCTGCTCACTCAGCCGCGTCACCGTCGCCGCGTCCATCGCTGCAAGCTTACCAGGGGAGCCTTTCCACCGGCTGGTCCAGAAGGACGCGGCGGTAACGCCGCCGTCCGCTGCGCCGCTGCTGCTACCACCACCGCTGCCAAGTCCCGCCACACTCCCAAAGCCCGCCGACAGTGTTCCACTCACGTTCTCTTCGCGCGCTGCACTCAGTGCCGCTGGCAGGTCGAAACGGCTTAGCTTGTCGCCGAAGGCCCACCGAAAGACGCCCGCGTCCGTCTCGTAGTACATTTGCAGCAGCTGCAGACGCGTTGTCACAGGTATGGGGATATAATAGTTCGAGAGAAACGCGTACGGGGAGCCGAGCTGCTCCTCGCGGGACAGCTCGCGAAACACCTGATACTGCTCCGTCACCTCTTCGAACAGGTAGCGACTCTGCAGGGAGGAGGAGACGACGCCGACCCCGCCAATCGCCTCGAACTCCTGTAGCTGCCGCTGAAACTTGATGTAGCTCTTGCTCAAGAAGAAGCAGTGCCGCTCTGCACTGTCCTTGCGATGCTTCTCGCGGCGCTGCTGCAAGGATGGGGAGGCCTTCATATCACCGAAATTGACATGGTGAAGGTGGTGGCTGCTGCTCGCCCCGCCTGCCCGCGCTCCACTGCCGCCGCCGGTATCACTGGCGGCCGCTGCTGGAGTGTCAGCGACGGTAGCGTCATCGCTGAAACGTCTGAAATTACTGAGGTCGACAGAAAGCGGCAGTGCATCGCTGTACTCGTTATTCAGCGTCGGCGGCAGCGCAAACGAGGTGCGCGCGGCCGTCTTTGACGACTGCGTGGCTGTGCGTGACCGGGACGAGTGCGGCGCTGAGTGGCACGACTTTTTGCATCCGGAACCGCCGGGCGACTTGTCCAGACGCTGGTGGTGATGTCGATGACGATGGTGGTGCGTGTTGGCGCCGCCCGGGGCGGCGTGGAAAGCCGAGGAGGACGCCGGCACGGCGACCGTCGTAGATGATGAAGCAGATACTTTGGTGTTGCTGTTATCTACCGCGGTTGTGGTGCTTGGCGCTGCGGTGGTGGTTGGGACGGGTGCGCCGCTCGCGGAGCTGCTTATTGAGGTGTTGCGGGGCAGAGCTGCCGCCGTGGTGGCCACGGCAATCTCCTGCGGATTCTCATCTTCGACCTCTAGGCGCCTGTCCTCAGTTTGCTGTTGTGCATTGTGCATCACGGGCAGCGAGTCCTGGCGTTGCTGAGGTGTCCGCTGTTGCCTTCGATGGCGACGGCGCGCCTTGGAGCGGGTGGCGGATCGAGAAGACGACGCCGATCCCGCGTGCGAAGCTCTGCCTCCGTCCGATGACCCTGTGGAAGAGGGCGACGCAGAGGACGTCCGCCGCCGCGGGGACGCCGCTGGCGTTTCACTCTGCAGCGCCATGAGCTGCTCCACTGCCTCCTCCACCGAGTACCCCGCCAAGAAAAAGCGGAAGGCAACGAAGTCAATGCTCACCGGCCACGCCGAGCACGCGTGCATGGACACAGCCACAGGCATTTTCGTCCGCTTCAGCCAGCTCTTCTTCACGGATAGTGTCGCGAAAGGGCGAAAAGGAAAGACAGCGAGGAGACAAGATGAGGCGCACGCAAAATCTACGCGGGAGGAGGGAGGGCGAGGTGCAGCAATGAGAATGTGTGGGCGAAGCGAGAGAGAGAGTGGAAACGAGAGGGAGAAGGCGGTGAGTATGGCCGGCAGGCGTGTTTGATGGGCGGATGCCTACCAATCACCCCCAGATCCTGCAAAGCCGATACGACGCACGAAGGGGTACGAGGAGAACGACACAGCAAAGACAAAAGGAAAACGCCAGCGGCACTCTGTCAGTTATCGGCAGTAGGCGTGCGGGCACACGTCAGCGCAGACGGCAGAGGTGATCGTCAGAGAAGGCAAGAGTGCACAAGTCAACGTGAATCATAGTCACAAGCATGCATACCAAAGCACGCCCTCCTCCACGGTGCCCACGCGCGCAGTCGACGGGCGGCGAGCAGACTAGAGCGCGAAAAACCGCAAGATGAGCATCGGTGGAGATAGAAGAAGCGAGAGGGGAGGCGCCTGCAGTACAAGGCAGCGAAGCCTCAAAGCTCTCGCTTGCTTACATGACATATCCGGAGGCCCTGTTTTGAGTCCCTTCAGTTGTCTCTCGCGAAACGCCATGAACCATCGGCGAGAATTTTTGCAACACGTTTGGAGAGGCGTGATTACTGCTGTGCTCTGAGTTCTGCAACGCAACGGACAAACATAGAGACAGCGGAGAGTAGTTCTTCAACGTGTGTCCGTTGCTCTGCGGCACAGCAGGAGCTCAACGCCAGCCCCATCCCTACTCTGCCACAGGCCATCCCCCCCAGCGTGGTGCAGCGCATGCCACAGACACGCACGCATCGCACCAGATGCGCCGGCTCGGTCATATGGGGCACGGCCCCCGCCCTCCAGCTCTACCCGCTCACCCACCGCCTCGCAGGTCGCCTCACAGCCGCTCCCCCGCTGTGCCGGCTGCCACCCCCTGGTGCAGCCTACCCCCACCCCCTCTCCTCGGGGCGGCTCAGGCCTCCCCACACCAGTGGGCCGTGCGAGGGCCGGGGGCGGGGAGAGGGGGATGGGTGGGATGCGTTCGAGTCACGCGGACACTCTGCCCATCATGTGGAGAGTGCACACCCGCGTTCGCGGCTGCAGATCACCCGGACGCCACGCCGCCCAGGGCCTGGCGGTCCGCTGTCAGCAGCGATGCACCGCCCTGCCAGCGCCACAGGGGGCTCGGCATTTTGGAGGGGGGAGGGGGGGGGA
>NC_018260.1:288468-316920 GCF_000227135.1 Leishmania donovani | reverse complement strand
GCCAGCGCCAGAGGTGGCTCGGCATTTGGCAGGGGATAGGGGAGGGGATAGTGCATGACTTCCTCCGACCGAGAGAGTGGGGGGGGGGGAAGGTGCGCTGGGCCCGGAGATGCCACGCACTGAGGTGCGCCCACACCCCGTCGTCGGTGAAATCGCAGAGACAGAAGCGAAAAGGTCACGTGCGCTATGAACGGTTCCTGAGAGCAAAACTGTAAGATCAACAGAGGAGGCAGCAGCATGAGAATAGCGGCTGTAGTGGTGGCGTGTAAAGCTGAAGCAGCGTCGAGACGCACAGAGAGAGTGCTGCCGCGGCTGTTGCCCTACCGATCCGTGCGAAGGCGTTTTCTGTGCTTCTAGCGCTCGCACAAACTCCGCACCTCATCAGAATCCGAGCTGGCTCATGGTGTCCATGAATTTCTTCTTTGCTGCGGTCGGCTTCTTCGTCAGGGTTGCAGCCTTGGCAGGTGGTCGGGCAGTCTTCTTTGCAGCATCCATTGCGCGCGACGTGGACGCGATTGCCTTCGCAGGTGCTGAGGGCACTAGTGGAGCAGGAGGAGCTGAAGACGGCAGCGAGTCGGTTGGTGATGGCGACAGGCCTGCGACAGAGGCCGTTGTTGTGGGCTCCTTACCCCCGCTGCTCGTGGCTTTGCGAATCATCTTTGTGTTTTTCGCCTGCCCCGCCTCCAATTGCTGATCGGCGATCCGCACATGTGCATCGTCGATGATAGACTGGGATGGCAACGGTGGCCGTATTCGCAAGGTCGATGAAGCCACCTCTGCATGCTTTGTGACTGCCGCACTGGGGCTGCAAGCGACAGTGGCGGTAACCCGAAAGTTCGTTGAGCTTGGTGGAGGTGCCCCCTTGGCATAGACTCGCAGCACGCTTTTCTTCAGTGGGCCACTTGGCACCAAGCCCTGCAAACTCTTGTGGGCTAAGCTAACAGTCGTTGGCACCTTCACTGTTGACGCCTTGGTCGCCTTTCCAGCGCCCGCAACGCCAGGCAATGGCGTCGTGCTGCGTGTCAGCGAGAGAGCCAGCCGTTGGGTGACTTGAGATGCCAAGCTGCTCTGCTGATGCACCGCTGCAGTGGCGCCAGAGCCAGCGCGCACAATCACGTTCGCCTCTGCCCTAGTCTCTTCCATCCTGCCGCGACGGAGTCGTTTACTGCGCCTGCGGCAGCGACGGTTTCGCCGGGGCACTCGGGCCTCGGTCAATACAGCCGCTGAAGTTTGTTCAACCCATGCAGCGCACGCCTCCCGTGCGGCGTGCTGTGTAAACAGTGAAGCGTTCTCAACGGTGCTTCTGACCGCGATGTCGTTCTGCTGCTGCCCACCCGTGGCGATCCGAGAGAGCGTTGCGTTTCTCTTCGCCGCGCGTTGGGCTGTGTCGAGACAGCGAAGGCAGCACAGCATGAATCGTCTGCGTATGATGGAGAGACGTGAGGGGCGCAGCTGACGTCGCACACGGCACTCCTTGACTGTGGCGAGTGTAGTTCGGCCTGTTTTGAGCTTGGACAGCTTGGGCGCGCTGCCGCTGCTGAGCCACACACCGCAGCGAGGGCACCAGCATCGACGCACCAATCGCAGTAGCCACACCCGCATGTACCAGGGGCTATGGACTCCTGCGCGCTGAGTGGCAAGATTGCCTTTGCGAAGGACCGGATGCACGCACGGGCCGAGTGGCTTAGCGAGGCCGCGCTGGACTGCGTGAGAGCCGTAGTGAGCGGATAGGTCACGGTGCACATCCGCCATGAAGGAAAGCGGCGCGAAGGCGGCAGAAGACAATGAAGGCACCAAAGGCGGACCTTTAGCATGCGTACCCGCACCGACGTCAGCAGCAGCGGTTGAAATGCAAGTGAGTGCTGCAGGGCTCACCTCTAGCGCGACCTGGGACAGCCGGCCGCACAGCTGTGCTCCAAGCTCCTGGGAGCGGCGCGCAAGAGAGCGTGTGCCCCTGTTCTTTCCGGCGCCTCGTCGCGAGTACGACAGGCTATCGAAAAATGAAGCAGAGAAAGGCGAAGAGGACGGCATCTTGCATGCCCTCGTGTGCTCGCCACCACAAGAGAAAAAAAAATGAGAGTGGAGGCAACACAGGAGCTAACCACCAGGGGTGCGGTTAATTGATCTGCGCGGATTGCACACTGGCCCACGCGCTCGTGGGAGGGGGACCTCAGTCCTAGAAGTGCTTTGTTTTATGTGTGCAGGTGCATGGGGTGGTGGCTCGTGGGGCAGATAGAGAAGTACAGATGGAGAGACGGCAGGTGACCGGGAGAGCGGAACATCTTCCTCGCGTTGGTGGCAACTGCCCGCGCTGGTGTCCCTTTCCACGCGTCCACGACATCCCCGAATGCGCCGCGCTGACGCTGGCAAGGTGAAGGGTGAGCAGGGGCTCGGGAAAGTCATTTGGTGCGCTTTTTATGCGTGCAGGAGCTGACATGGCGACTCCAAACACTCACGATGATGTTGGAGCCACTCGTAGCTCGCCGACGCTGCAGCTTCGCGTGTGTGTGGAAGTGAGGGGGTGGTGGTGGTGGTGGTCGTGGTGGGCATACGCCATCATCCGGAATGTTCCTTCGCGTATGAGTGCGGCGAGCGCACTTGAGCAGGACACAAAACACACCGAAAAGAGGGAGAGCACACATGCACAGAGCATGCGCGCACAAAAGAAAAGCACAACGAGAAGGAAAGACGATCCAGCACAAGCATGGCAGTACTTTACATCGTGGGGGTCCACAGAGAGAGTGCGAGGGGAGGGGAGGGGGTGCGCGCTGGGCCCGGAGATGCCACGCACTGAGGTGCGCCCTCACCCCGTCGTCGGGGAGGGAGGAGGAGTTGCTGAATAACAAGAAACAAAAGGCAGAGGAGGCAGCCGCTCGTCTGACCCAGAGAGATGGCATAGAGGTGGCGATCACCTGCGCTGATGAACGCTGTTGCACGACATGGAAGCAGCGAGCGGTGTCGTGCAATCCTCCTTCGTCAGCCTGTTAGCAGCGCGTCTCAGCTCCAGCTGCACATCCGCCATCTGAAAGACGGAGCCTTTCAGCGTTTCCAGCAAACGTTGATGGCTGAGGTAGAGGAGCTCCTGTGGGTCTATGTACCAGCTGAGAAAGCGACGAATTGCGGCTTGCTCGCGCTCAGCATACGACTCGGCAGTAGTTGAGGGCGAAGAAGGCTCCGCGCACTTCGTCATCACCTTGCTCGACCAGCCTCGGCGCTTGTTAAACTCGGACTCCAAGCGCAGCTCCTCTCCGGCGCTCAGTCGGGCGCTGCGTGGCCTCTTCTCCGAAGCGCTATCGGCGGCGGTGCCGTTTGAGTTGCCCTCCTTGCGCCGCACGTGAGACGCAAACACGCTGTCCCACTCCTCAGTCTGTCTCCACTGAGCAAAGGAGCGACGCCGCACGGCCCACTGGGCGGCGATGAACGAACGCTTGTAGCTCACCGAGGTGAGCATGTGGTCCTGCAGAATGCTGTTCGCCACCGCGTCAAGCCTCTCCAGCGCCGTTGGCAGCGGTCGGTATTGCTGCAGCTTCAGTCGCGCATCTACCTCCAGCTGGCGCCACAAGCGCACCATCCGCCGTACCGCCCGCTCCATCACGGCGAGGCAGCGACGAAAGAAGCGTTGCAGCACGTGGACGGCACCCACGGCGACGAGCATGCGACGCCGCTGTTCATATTGAATGCAGTACACCACAAGGGTTCCGTAGATCGCGTGCATCGCCTCGTCGAGTATGTCCGGCATCACTATTTGGGCAAGCCGCTCCTCCACTATGGCAATCCGTGTGGCATCTCGATCCCGCTCCGCTGTGCCCAGCGAGACCGGCGTCGCAGCGCTAGAGGATGAGGCGACGGAGACCCCCTTACCGGAGGTTGCTTTCAGCGAGGTGCTAGGGCGCAGGAAGCTTACGCGGGCAGTAGATGCGGAGGGGCTCACAGTCGCCACGGACAACTGTGTTCCACTCCCGGGACCTCTTCGGACCTCCTTCGTCGTCTCCTGTGAGCTGCCCAAGAGGTGCCCCAGCGAAGATCCCGCCACCATGAGGAGGCTGTGCCGCATATCATGCAAAAAGACGTCCAGCGGTGTCGCAAGTGTCACGCAGCCCGGTAGCGCAACGAGTAGGCACATTGTGATGGTGCTCTCGGGGAGAAGCTGGTATGGATTGGGCCGTAGATGTGCTAGCTGCCGTGGCAGGAGGGAGAAGCACTGGACCACAACTGCGTCGACGCTGCCACCACTCGCGCTGAGGGGTTGTTGCTCATCGCCGACGATGCTGCACTCGGCTGATACGGGGATGTACTCTCTCACAAGCAGTAACCACGGTGACGGCGAGCCGCGCGGGTGCTTGGTGACGCTGTCTCCGCTCCCCGCGTCATCTGCGCGAGACGCCGCCAGCACAGATGCATCGGCCGCAGGTGCCTGTAAAACTCGAACCTCCTCACGGAACGCGTGACCTCCGAAAAGGTAGCGGTTCGTCGCCGGGTCGAACAGCAGATTGTCGAAAAACAATGGTGGCTGCGAGGTGGCAACTGCTAAAACCTTGTTCCAGTCGGCATGGCTGGAGGAGTTGCGGTGCGTCACCGGGGCCGGGCTTCTCGCGGGCGACGGGTCCGGCAAGAACACGGCGGTGTTCAGCGACTGCGACCGCGAGGCGGCAACTAAAGAAGCGTCCCTGGCAAAAGTGAACTTCGAGGAGGACGTCCGCGGCTGCCAGCGGGGACGAAACCCCTTCGAAGCCGTCATCGATGCTCGCTTCGTACTGGAGTTGAGGAGGGTGTCCGCCGCCGAGCGCTGCGCAGCATTTAGCGCAAGCGCGTCGGCTGGGGGGCCGAACCATTTCTCTGGGAAGCTATACGAGTATGACGGGCTGCTGGCAGCGGCGCCCGCGGCGCGAATTGCTTGGTCGACGAAAGTCCCGCTAAAGCTCGCGCGAGGCCGACGGCGCAGTTCCAACAGGGGTGGTGAGCAGCGACTGTGCCGAGATCCGTCCGGTGGTGCCGACGACGGCAATGCCAGCGTGGAGGGCACCTGTGCCATAATCTTAGAGCCTCTTTGGGAGTGCGACGACGGTGAAACGGTGCTGCGCGTTGCCGCGCCATGCGCTGATGAGGGTGCCGACATTCCCGACACCCAATCAGCACCGCTCCCCGACGACGACCTCGAGCTTAGTGCAGATCGATCTGCATCGCCAGCAACGAAAGACGCAACCGGAACGCTCACGCTGGCCGTGCTGACGTTGTGCTCCTCTGCACGGCCCCCACTCGTCATGATGTACTCACTCGCCACGGGATCTTCCATTGCATCCTGCAACGCAGCCGCCTCGATCTGCGCTGCCGTGTGGCGCAAGAGTAAGGCAATGCTGCGCAGAGTGGCCTCGCTGAAGAGACGCTGGTTACTTGTGAGCGCGAGCGCGGCGGCAGTGATAGAAGAGGGTGTCTGTGTCCCAAGACGTGACGACAGACGCCGCCATGAAGTCAGCGAACCAGCCTCCGAAGGCGATCGCGCAGAATCATCACTGCGAAGCGCTGCCTTCTTCAAGAGCGGAGCGGAGTCCTCACCGTTCATCACGCGGAAAGTTACACCTCTTCCAACCAATGGCCAACAGGCTTTTCTAAACGATGGAGTCTGACCTTCTCGCCCTTTTTCGTTGTTGTTGCAGACGATACTGCCGTGCGAGCAGCGTGTTGGATACGTGTGTGTGCGTGTGCGTGTGTTGGATGGGGGCATTTGTGGCATGAGAGTGGAGGCAAGAGGAGAGTGCAGAGAGAAGGCGAAGGCATCAAGCAGGAGAGAGCACAGTGACGCACTGCATTTTCCACATATAGCCGCATGGACGGGTTGCTTGCACACAATATAAAAATAAAAAATATTCGCGTTCGAGTGTCGCCGCCGAATCCACGCAGAGGCGCGCACACACACACATGTGCAAACCCGATTCGTAGCGCGCGCCCGAGAGTGTGAGCCAGCTTGGCGGCAACACACCAACCCGGCGCGGCTGCTCGTCCCCTCCGCCATAACCTTCTCTTCTGCGTCCGCGAAAAGGAAGGGAGAGAGACGAAGAAGCGCACAGTCCCCTCGCCCCATAACAAGAGTGCCACCTCTTGACGCATACCCTCCATGGTTCACCACGCGACATTGATGCGATGGGAGAGAGACGGAGGCACCGGGGCGTAGGGCTGACGGCAGCACCGCAACGCACACACGCACACGCAAAGCAAGTGCGCCTAAGAGTGCATGTGGATGTTCATTTTGTGTTTGAGCTCATCGAAAATCACAAAAACAAGGGCGAAAAAAAGAAAGTTAAAATGAAAGGGCGCATGCACAGAAAGCCGTTCGCGCCATTGTTGGATGGGAGGTGCGCGCAAACACACACACACACACACAAACTGTGGTGAGCACGCACCATGCAAAAGATGCATCTGTACCGGCGCAACGCCCCGCGTCGCAGAAGGTCTTCCCAGAAAGCACGGCTGATACGTAAGTGCGCAGGCACGTTCACCAGCGCAGAGGCAACTCGCTCGTTACTCGGACGCGGTGATCTGCTTCGGCTCAATGACGGTGATGACGTCCGGCAGCGGCTCCGACGGGCCGTTGCGGCCAGTCGAGTCACCGGGGAGCATGATCTTGACCTTGACACCGATGCAGCCGGCGCGCATGTAGCAGTGGCGGCAGGCGGAGTCGACGAACGACTTGTGAGCCGTACCGGACTTGATCATGTAGCCGTCGCGGAAGGTCATGCTCTTCGCACGCTGGCCCTTGATCTTTCCACCGACGGTGACCTCGCAGCCCTTGGCACCAGACTCCATGACGTAGCGGATGATGCCCATGGCGGCGCGGCGCACCTGCAGGTTGCTCAGGAGCTTGAAGCGAAGGGACTCCACCTGCGCCATCGCAGACAGGCCGCGCACCTCAACGCGCTCAACGTACAGCTGGAGCTTGCCCTCCTTGTAGTTGAAGCGCTGCTGAATGCAGGCTGTCAGCTCGCGGATGCGGCGGCCGTTCACGCCGAGCACCTCACGGGTCTTCGTCGCCTTGATCACGATCTCCGTGCGGAGCGTCGTGACATGGTAAGAGACACCGGAGAAGCCCTCTTCGGCCAGCTCGCGCTTGAGAAACTCAAACAGCTCGGCGTAGAAGACGCCATCGCGAATGATCATGCGCTTCTTAGAGAGCGGACCCATTTTCGCGTCTGGTGGGTGAGGCGGGATATTCGTAAACGACGATCCAACTGGAGACACCGATGAAAAGGATTCGACAGGATTTCGAGTAGTCAATGCGGGAAAAGAGAGCGTGTGTGTGGGCAGGCGTTGGACGTGTCGGAGCGCGAGCGGATGTGTGGCATTGCCCGCCACGTTGCAGAAAGTAAGAGGAGGAGGAGGCAGGGGGAACAGCAAATGAAAATGCATGCCGCATGTGTAGGCAGGAGCGGGGCGCACAGGAGAGAGGTGTGCGCGGAAAAGGCGCGTGAAAGACACCAGGTTCGCTTGATGCGACGCGTCAAGTAGCGGTCCATCGCAGTGGCACGGGGAGGGGAGGGACGCTAACTGCATTGCACAGTTCACAACGAGAGGAGCAGAAGAGGAGACCGGCGGTGCTGCCTGTGATTTCTTGAGTTTGGTGCTCCACCGCCTGCCTCGCCGCGCAACTATCTACCGATCCCTATGGTATCACCGTCTCCTCAACCCCTTCCATGGCCCTGTCATTGGCATACACGCATGCGCCCAGCCACAACGCGAGAGGAAATGCAAATATATATATATATAATAACGAAGCTTGACAAGGCGAAGTGCTCGCCCTCCCATTCCGCGAGAAGAGCCAGCAGCACAAACGCCGGCGCATGCAAAATCGAAGTGCGACTTGCTTGCTGCTCTTATTCACTGTGACAAGGGTTGCTGCTGCGCGCTGCTACGTGTGAAGCGGCAGCATCGGCGGTTGGCGTCATTGCCGTCTCACCGCAACGCCTTCCCCCTTTGAGCACTGTACAGTTCGTTTCGAGCAACTAAAGAGCGGACGCCTCGAAAGAGAAGGGAAAAAGAAAGGCGACGACATTCTTCACCTCGGCCCCCGTCACAGACGCGTGCGTCTTCAAGATTGCTATACCACTGTGCGGAAGAGTCTTTGGGTGGGGGTGCGCATAGGCCGCAAAGGCGGCCAAAGCCCGCCATCATGGTCTGGGCCCCCCCCCAAACACACTCATCACTGCTCCTTTCGTTTCTTTCGTTTGAGTTAAGCCGGGTACGACAGGATCACGCGGTCCAGCATTGGGCAACCGGCCGACGTCCGTGGGTGGCGCTCCACCACCTGAAAGCCAAGCGCAACGAGTTGCTGCAGCTTCTGGTTTACCTGCCCATCGATCTCCGCCAGCTCCGCCTCCGTCATGCCATCAAAGACGTCACGGATACCGGTAATGTTGTGCTTCACCGTTATCAACTTCGCGTTGCAGCGCAACACTTGCTGCTCTTCCTCCGAAGTGGCCAGCTTGCTCGGCTCCGGAGCCACGTCCACGTCACAGATGCCTTCCGCCTTCACATTCTCCAGCACCTCCGGATGAGCGAACTCGTGGAAGACAGCCAAATACATGGTGATGAGGATTCGTGCTGCGATTAATGTTTATGTGGCTTGGTGCTGCCACACGAACCCGAAAAGAATGAAGAGGAACAGAGGACCGCTGAGTGAGTGGCGGGTAAGCGTTTTCCGTGCGTATCTCGGCGGAAGAAGACGGTAAACGGACGAAAAGGGCAACAAGGGTGGAGGAAAACGCACGAGAAACGATGGCCGAAGCACAGACGACCGCAAGATGCTTTGAAGTAAAATGAGGAGAGGGAACGCTTCTCTTCGACGTGTGTCCGTTGCTCTGCGGCACAGCAGGAGCTCAACGCCAGCCCCATCCCTACTCTGCCACAGGCCATCCCCCCCAGCGTGGTGCAGCGCATGCCACAGACACGCACGCATCGCACCAGATGCGCCGGCTCGGTCATATGGGGCACGGCCCCCGCCCTCCAGCTCTACCCGCTCACCCACCGCCTCGCAGGTCGCCTCACAGCCGCTCCCCCGCTGTGCCGGCTGCCACCCCCCCTGGTGCAGCCTACCCCCACCCCCCTCTCCTCGGGGCGGCTCAGGCCTCCCCACACCAGTGGGCCGTGCGAGGGCCGGGGGCGGGGAGAGGGGGATGGGTGGGATGCGTTCGAGTCACGCGGACACTCTGCCCATCATGTGGAGAGTGCACACCCGCGTTCGCGGCTGCAGATCACCCGGACGCCACGCCGCCCAGGGCCTGGCGGTCCGCTGTCAGCAGCGATGCACCGCCCTGCCAGCGCCAGAGGTGGCTCGGCATTTGGCAGGGGATAGGGGAGGGGATAGGGGAGGAGGGTACAGCACCACCGCAAAGTCTTTGTTTTTCATGGTGGTGTGCTTTTGTGTGTGTGTGTGTTTCTATTCTTTCCCTTCTTGGATACAGAGTCTTTTCTCCGTTAGGTCGATCGCACAATGCGGTTCCCTCGACAGGCTCCCGAAGCAGCTGTCGCTCTACTCGAATCTTGTGTCCTTGTGTCCTCCCGTTTCCGTGAGTGAAGAGGCGCGTAGTTTGCTCTGGGCACACTTCCGTCCGCAATAACAAGGGTGATAGAACCACAAGAGGGCGTGCACCACTTCGCAGGCAGCGTGTAGCCAAATCCTTTCCCCCACGCCCCCTTCGGGGACGACAACTCCCATGCAGCCGGCATGCGCACGCCTGCGGACCTTTGGGAGCTGCTCCTACTTCTCGCGGGGAAGCGAAAGAGAGAGGACAACACAGGGAGGCACACACACACACACGTTGCGTTTACGTACACGTACACCCGGGAGTATAAATTAAAGGGGGAAAACGAAACGGCACGCATGCTCGCAAGACAGCTTGCTGCGTCCATATACTGCGGAAAGAGGCGATCGAGGAAACGCGGCCAGTGGAAGGAGTGTGACGGAACGGAGGCGGCGGTGTAGAGGTAGTGTGGGAAGGCGTGACGCTGCGCAAAAGGCTTCCTTCACGTGCCTCCTCCCCATCGCCCACCCGCTCATCTTCACCAGGCCGCGTTCATGGGACAGCAGTGCGGGCGCCAACTTCTAATCAACGTCGGAGAGGCGCGTGCTGTCCGGCTGGCGCTCCCGCGGCGTCTTGCGATGTTCGTCCGCTGACGCCGCTACAGAATGAGGAGGCGCGGCAGAAATTGCTCCAGGTGGGCGACGTCTGGGGGCCTCATTTTGGTGTGTCGCACCAGCTACCGCCTGGTCAGCCGGCCGAGCCGGGTCGGTGCGGACGTTATTCTGCAGCTCGGCCTCGCTCCCCGCTTTGCCCTCCTGCTGGTTGCCGTGTTCCGGCTCTGGCGCAGCGCCCTCTACGACCATGAAGACACCGCAACAGCAGAATGTAAGGCACGCGATGAGCTGCGTGAGCACACCGTTGCCGATAATAATAAAGAGCGGAATGCATGCCTTGGATAGGGACAGGACACCATCATAGGTGCCGTGGTTGGAGTAGTAGTTCAGCCGCACTGCTATCATGGCGGTCGACGCCATCAGCAGGCCGACGAGGATAGTCGCGACAATCATGCTGATGAGAACTCCGCAAACAGAGGCGTGCTGGCCAGCGTACGGGTTCTTGCTGTGTGACACACTCTGCTGCGCCCGCTCTCCATCCTCGCCTCCCTCGCCGTCACGGTCGCTGTGAGCTTGGGCGTCATTGGAGTGTAGCTGCTCTTCAGTCTCGGCGCGCGGTTGTCGATGGGTGCGGCGGCGTCCCTCGGTGCCACCACCGCACATCGGATTCGGTGATCGACGCCAAGACGAGTGCGGGCCTTCGGCGCAGCCCTCGTTGGGGTGCGGCGCAGGCGCCTCGCCACCATTTTCGTTCAGCTCACGCGCTGCCGCCGCCGCCGCCACCTCGGGTGGCACGTCGCTGATGTAGCTGCTTAACAAGGTAAGCATGAAGCGGTTCACGAGGAAGAGCGTGAGCAGCAGAAATATCGGGAGACCAATGACGACGAAGTAGTTGATGGTGATCACCTCATCAGCGCGGCACGCCACCAGGGCAAAGAAGACAACGATGCAGCACCCCTGCAAGATGGCGAAGACGAAGCCAACGCGAGTGTAATTCGCGAGGTGCACCAATCCTATAGACTTGAGGTCGAGAATACGTCTCTCCGTCGGCAGTGACGTCATCACAATAGCGATGAAGGCAAATACGGAGAATAGGTATCCGGGGATAAGCCACAACCGCCATTGGACGTAGTCGGTGCGTCTAGCCCTGGCGACTGCCTCGTTGCGGTCCTTGGCGATCGGGATGACAATCGTCAACACGACGGCACACAGTAGAGAGAGAAGCGTGCACTGTGCGTGCAGGCTGAGCGGCGACATGATGGCGAACACCGCTAAGAGGATAAGAGCCGGCACGCCGACCAAGAAGTCCAACACAAAGAGCGGCGAGAACACCTTGACGTAGCTCCACGTGCGCAGCTGGCCGTCCACAAACGACACCAAAAACGCCAGAAAGAGCAACAGCATGACAGCGCAGGTGAAGGAGATAGCGATTGCGATGATGACTGGCGCGGTGGAGCCGAAGGTGGCGAGTGCAGCCCCCGCAACCGGGTTTTCCAGCGCCTCCAGTCCGGCCTCGCCATAGCGGTCGTAAATTTCCCTTTTTTGCCGGTTGGAGAGAACCTCATAGGCGGTATTCACCTCCTTGAAGCGGGCAGCGCCTTCTGGACCCGCCTTGTCGGGGTGGTAGCGCAGGGCAAGGCGGCGGTAATTCCGCTTGATCTGCTCCGGCGTCGCGCGCTTGTCCACCTCCAGCACGGCGTAGAGGTCGACCATTGTCTTCACTGCGTGCGTGTCTGTGTCGACGTATTCACGTAATCCTTTAGGTGTGGACAACGCGTGTGCTGTATGTAAGTGGAGCACGTCTGTGCACGTTTCGGCGAAGGACGCAAGCGCCTCTACGTTTTCCGTCAGTATCTGCAGATATATATATATATGGGTTATAAAACCCACTGCGAGTGTTACTTGCAGTGTGTGTGCCAGGCAAGGACGAGGGCTTGAGAGAGCGAGACGGCGACGGTACAGCCAGCGTGAATGGTGCGGGGCTCGGAGGCACGTAATACCGCCCCGCACCAGAGCAGCACAGAGGTCGTAAGAGTCGCGCGCGTAAGGGCAAAGAGACGAACAGGGGCGGAGGCGGAGGCGCACCACAAACACGCACACGCAAATAAAAGGTCGTCGAGAAAGCAACCAGAGGGAAAAAGAGGACGTAATATGAAAGTCCAAATATTGACGAAGCGAGGGCCCAAAAGGCTGATCTGTGGCACGCGACCGTCGCAGGAAAGCGGGCAGACGAGAGGGGGCGCTCCGAGACGCAGACAGACAGGGAGATACGCACAAGGCACAGAGAGAGAACAAAATTCACATAAAGGAGCGTCGAAATGAATTAAAAAACTGAAGCGAAGGGAGCAAGGCTGCGGAATATCTCGCAGAGCGTGCGTGCGCGGGTGTGAAGGTGTTTGTCTGTGTGCGTGTCTGCGCGTGCGTAGAGAGAGAGGTGTTGGACTGCTATAGGATGCTTTCCTACGTGGTTTACTTGTCAGTCAAACTGCTGAGGGAGAGAGGTTCGCTAGCGCAAGCGATGTAGTGCGTCGCTCAAGAGGTGCCGAGAAGAAAGTGGAGTCGACCTGTGTGATGCGCAAGAGAGACCACGGCGAGAACGCGTCGGCAGCTGTGTTCCCTCTGTGGCACTTTCGTGTGGTGCTTTGCTTTTGCGAGGTCCGTGTGCAAGTCAGCGATGAAGCGCGGAAAGGGGGAGGAGGTAGGGCGTGCGCTTGCGTGCATGTGTGCGGGTAGTTGCGGGCGCGCCAGCCGTGCAGCAGGGATTGCACAACGGCACGCCGTGCCAGTGAGCAAGAGATGAAAAAAGGAAACACACACACACACACACGAGAACCAGGCACGCGGGAAAGAGGCATGGAATCGAAGCGAAAGGGAAGGGGCATCCACGCAAGCCTGCGTGGCGCCAACACACGGCTGCCTCACAGGCGCGCGCCTTTCGTAGGGTTAAGGTAGCGTTGCGCCCTTCTTCTCTTGAGAAGACCCGCCGCATTGCCGACAGCGTGCGCGGGCGTGTGTTTGCGCATCGACTGTGTAATCACAGCACCACGCGTCTGCCCTCTGCACCGAGGCGGAGCCGCGGTAGCGGCTCGAAATTGCTTGCTTGAGCCAGCATGAGAGTCAACTTGTTACTTACTCGCTTGTCTGTGTGTGTGTGTGTGAGCATCTCTCAATGCGGGCCGTGACTTTTCATGTGTGATTATGCTTGCCACACGGCAAATGTGTATCACACATCCTTTTTTTTTAAGAAAGGGAAGGAGTAACCCAGTAAACCGACACCAACACCAACATCAGCCACAGGCACAGACACGCAACGGTCGGAGGGGTTTGTGCAAGACACCTACAAGCAAAATGAGCGACAGTATCCCTGCTCACACGTCCGCACCGCCCACACACACACACGCACTCTTCCACACTCCTGGTACGTATCGGCACTTTTTTCTATTCCTTCCTCCCCTACCCCTCCGGGCAGAGCGCACCCACTGCTACTGCTGCATTGCCCCCATCATCTTCGCGATAGCGTCCGCTTGCACCTGGCGAACAGCGCCTTCGTTTGTTTCCGTGAGGGTGATGTTAAAGAGCTCGTCCCACTTGGCACTGCAGTTTTGCACGCACTTCTTCTCCTCCATATCCTTCTGGAGGCGATACGAAATCGGAGCGTTCGTCGTGCGCATCAAGGTGTACAGTTCCTGCGTATCGAGGCAGCGATCGATGCAGAACGTGGTGCTGTTAAAGAGAATCGCTGACTGCATCCGGGCACCGTTAAGGTACTGGTACGACCGCGTGATGTTCTCCTCGTATGGCGTCATCGGTGGTGGTGGCGGTTGCATGGCTACGTGTTGGGGCTGTGCTGTGGCCAGGCGAACAAGAGGAAGAAGCAACGGCAAGCGGCGAGGGAAGCTAACCTTTTGAAAACAGCGCCAAAGGCGATTGCTGGGGCGTGTGCGTGTGTTTTTGTGTGTGTGTGTGTGTGGGTGGCGGGGGGGGGGAATGCACTCTGTGTAAGAAGACACACACACACATACAGGGGCACACACACACAGAGCAAGCACAGTCGCGAGACACCCCTGCTTGACTACATGCAGAGGCACCCATACGCAAACAAGCACATGTATGCACGCGCACATATATATATACACCCATACATCGGCACCCGAGTTGCCACGTACGGGGTGGCGGGTACGACAAGAGAGAGCGAGAGAGACGCAGACGTGAGGTGGCGGGGATGAGCGAGGGTGTTCGTGGGGGAAATAGATGCGCCAATGCAGGGAACGTCGTTAGGGTGCGATGCGGTGATGGCAGGCCCTTTCATGTGCAAAACACAAGTAAAACGCCTCAGTGGAGAGAGCAAAGGGCACCGGAAGAGGCGCGAGTGCCCTTCTCATATCCCTCTCCAGCCCACCCAATAGCACCTCGGATATGGTGGCATTCGTAGCCGATCTCCCCCCTCGCTACGGTCCTTCGGCCACCAGCAACGCCTGTGGGTGTGGGTAAGAGCACGGGCATCTTCGTGGGTTTGCATATTCTTTTCCTTCCTTTGATGAAGCGATGCCGAGGCGGCCACACACATACGCTGACTCCCGCATCCGCGCACTGCCGCTCCTAAAACAATCGTGAGTGCCCCACCCCATCGTGGCCATCGCCGCCGCTTACGGGTCCAACACACCGTAGAGCTGCTCCGCAGTGGCAACGACACACTTGCAAAGCACATGCACAACGGGAAGGAGGACTGGCAATGTGTGGATGGGAGAGCGGCGCCTCTCGTATGCCGCCCACAGAAACAGGGCTGAGGCTGCACCCCCCCCCCCTCGAAGAGCACGGGAGTGTCCTTTAGTAGAGTCGGAAAAAATGGAGAGCGTGCGCCCGCAACAGTCCTGGGCACAAAAAGGTGCCTGAGAGTGAGGTGCAACGGGAGCACCGGAAGACGTGGGCGAAAAGGCAGCGTCGGAGGGGGTGAGAGCACCAAAGCACGATACAGGACCCCTGATCATGCCAGAAGGGGCGCGACCAGACACCTCTGCGCCTGTGTGTCTGCTTGCGCGCTTTCCCATGACGTTGCTCCCCTCCTTTCCGACTTTCGCCCTTGCTAAACATTCCTTCACACCCCATCCCGTGTGCGCTCCGGTGAGCCCCACCACCACCCATCAACCGAACACGCGCACAATCAAGTACCAGGCAAGGTAGCACGCCAAGAACCACGACGCGAGATCATTCCTCGCACAGAAGCGAATGTCTGCGCGCTGAAACGGTGCTGTGGTGCCGGCGTCACTCGCGGAGCTCGTGACGGTAGAAAACGAGGATGCCGACGACGATGGCGGAATCGCTTCCGCGAAGCTGCTGTGAATGACACCAACGGCACCGCCCGCGGCCTTGCTTCCGTGGGTTTCGACCAACGACGCGCGCCTTGCAGGTGCAAAGAGGAGAGCTGGCACGTACATGAAGACGTTGAGGAGTAACGGCGCCATCACCTCGACGGCGCAGTAGCGCAGTGTCTCTTCGAAGGATGGCGGAACAGCCATGAGCCCACGCCGGTTGCCGAAGACGTACAGGAGCACCAAAGCGCTTCCAAAACGCAGGAGATACTTGACAGTAGTGGTAGCGTTGTACCGGAGCGCATTCATCGCGCTCTCCACGAGCACCTGCAGTCGACGAGGAGCGGTGGCTGAATACTCGGCGGCATGGGCCCGCGTCGGGGAGGATGTGATAGTGGTGGAGCAAAGATCTGGTAAGGCGCCGGGCTTGTTGCCGGCTATTGCCTTGCCTACTCGGCCAGGTGCTATTGCCACCGCGGCTGCGTCGCGCGTCGGCCGAGCAAACCATGAAGCGAAGGAGACACCACTGAGAAGCGGCGAAAAGACTCGAGCCACCGAGAACTCGTACGTGAGGCGCTGTTGGCGTTCTGCCTCGAGCTCCTGACGCAGCCGCAGCACCCTACGCATAAGACGGCTGTGCTCGTACAGATTCGACGTTGTGCAGATCTCTTTGGCCTCTCTCACCAGATCGGCAATCTCCTGCTCCAGGGCCAACTCGCGGCGCCGAAACAGATACGGTGCTACGGTGCGCTCCCAGTACACACTGCTTGCGTACCCGACGAAGGTGGTGGCAGCAGCCGCGAGTATCAGCATACGATTCACATACTCGCCATGGATCAAGGCGGGGGTGCTCGACATGTGAAGAGGCTGAACGGAAAGTTGCGCGGGTTCAAAGCAAGCGCACGCACACGTAAAATGCGCGCGTTGGCGAATGACTAACAGCGACAAGACGTGTGTGTGTGTGTGTGTGCGTGTGTGTGTGGAAGTCAATGCGAAGCGCTACCCCGCCCGCCAGCACCACCCCAACAGTGCAAGAAAAACCAGAAATGAGCACACGTAGTGAGACAAAAAAGAAAATGGCGGCAGCCAAGGGAGAGAACGGGCCGAGTCCGAACACTGAAAGTGGAGACGACTGAGTCGTGAGGGAAGACAAGAGGCGCAGCGATGAGGACGTCCCGCGACTAAACTTGCACCGCTTCGTCAGCCAAGCTGGCAGATAGCACAGAAAGTGAGCTGCTGCTCACATTAGTGGCTTCCAAGCTGCAAAGTATCAACTCAGCCACCGGCGTGGGTCACAGAGGATTCGGTTATCCCTCTGCTTTGCTGGCGTTTGGCTTGAAGTTTCTTTTTTTTTTGCGATTCTGGTAGGAGCATAGCTGTGTGTGTGTGTGTGTGTGTGTGTGCTGTCGTGTCATCCATGCGCGCTTGCTTGCACGAACATCTCTGTCCGCGTCGGTGCACGCACAGCCACAGCCTTTCCTTCCTCTGCACATGTGATGCGAGCGTCGATGATGAAAAAGACACATGCGCACAAACACGCGCGCACGCACATTGCAAAGACCCAAAACTTCTTAAGATCATCACTATCAAAGGCGGAGGGAGAACGAAAAAAAATCGAAGAAACGCATGCAGGCGGCAACAGCTGTCGGGGATGGCGTCCGAAGATAGAGAGAAGGGCAGGCGGGCGGGAGGGGGGGGGGCGGGGAGAGCACAAACACACGCACACAGATGCACAAGACGCCACGATCACCGAATCAAAGAATGAAGAAGATGGCACCCCCGCCGCCAAAAGACAGAGAGCGGAGGAGTGGGGGTGAAAGCATCTTCAACGAGGGCACACTCGTTCGTTAGCCGCCACAACAGCCACGACGTTTTCGCCGTTTATCTATGGGGTGCAGCCAAGTGATGGGCTGCATGGGTCTAAGACAACGAAATCGAGAGAGGCGCGTGTCGCAAGACAAAGCGATACACAAGATGCACCGAATAGGATGCGGCACATGGGAGAAGAAGAGGTGCCTGTGCCCGTATGTCTCCTCGTGCCTCGCAGCATTTCTTTGCTCAGTGCCAACAAGCCCTCCCCCTGAATTCCACACACACAGACAGACAGGCAAGCGCGCAAGGGAGCGGGCCAGGCAAGACCTGGCAGTCGGAGAAGGAGAAACGATGCAAGAGTCGCATCGAGGTACTGAGGCGTACGCCACGCCTCTTCGAAAAGCGAAGAGGGCGCACCAAAAGGAAGAAAAAAAAGAAAACGGTGGCTGGTCAACGGCTTAAAGGGGTGTGGGTGGGCAAAGGTGCGGGTGGCGGGGGTTCACAGCTCACATAAGGTAGGCGATGCCGTTGTCATAAAAGATTAGCTGACGCTCATGGAAGCGTCGCAAAATCTGCTCGACGCGCGACTCGGCACCGCCGTCGCGGTACCCCATTTGCGATAACTTCTTTACAACAATGGCCACCGTCACAGGATCATACAGCTGCACAATAGAGGCGACTTTGCGCTCTAGCAGTGGCAGCGACCACGAATCATCCTCTTCGCCGCCTGCGCCAGACCCCTCATATTTGGCCATGTGCGACGACGAGGCTGTCTTGTCGCTTGACCGCGCGAACACCGGCTGCTGGTAAATGACGTCGCCGCCATACGCGTAATCGCTCGCCGGCGCTGCCACCGCCGCGTCGTCCTCGAAGGTGTTGTCGTTGTAGTCTTCGTACTTGAGATAGTGTTCCGTGACCGGGTCGGCTTTCGGCACCGCCTTCGCTGCACGGCTGGGATTGGGAAGCGGGGCTGAAAACATTTTCTTCCGCACTACCGCCTGCTCCCTCTTCACCTCCGTCTTTTCGACCTTGTCGGCAAGGATGGCGGATGACTTTGCGACCGTCACGGCAGCCTTCTCCGGCGCCGCTGCCGCCACTTTCTTCTCTGCTCGGCCGGCTGAGGGCGCCGCTGACGCTACCCTCCTCAGCATGCTCACCTCCTGTTCTACATGCCGCTCGAAAACCGTGTCGCGGCTCACCCGTTTGCCGAGCTTTACGCACTTGCTAAAGTAGAAGTCAGCAAGAATGCTGTACAAGCCCAACTTGTTAGACACCTCGGTGTGAATGCCCAGCATCATGCACAGCACCTTGAGGGCCGGCACAGCGAGGTTGTCGATACCGGTACCAACGACCCGGTCGAGGAGGCTACGCATGTACGCCGCAATGCACTCCTTCACCGACTCCTCCGTTTCTTCGGCGGCCGGGTCGGATGCAGCCGCAGTTGATGACGGCTTCCCATCTGCTGGGGCGAGAGCGGCGGTAAGAGATGGCTGCGAGCCCACAGTAGTTGACTCGGGCACCGTCTGCGATGTCTGTGGTGCGCAACGCAGCGGCGCGCCGTCTAGCGGTCCACCGAGGGCCGTTGCCATGGCGCCGGTTGGAGAGGCCTCGCTCTCACTGCGTGCGCGTTTCTGCCCAACCGTAACATCGGCCTCTTCGGTGGAATGCGCTGCCGTAAGTGCGGAGGGCGTCGGAGGCGAGGCTGATGCCGCGCTGTTGCTTGCCGTGCGTTGCGGAGGAGAGGATATGGCCGTGGAGGGGCCGATATTGTCGGAAAACTCGGCAACCGCAGCAGCGGACGTAGCCTTTTTCTTGGTCTTTGCGCCGCCGCGTGCCGTGGCCTCGCGAATCGCCTTGCACCATCTACGACGCTCCTCCAAGGACGCCTGCTGGAGGTTGCGCAGGGCTTGACTGAAAACGCCTTTTCGAATCTCATCCTCCTCGCTGCGGAGCGCCGGCCGCAAGTCCTCGAATGGGTTTTCCATCGCTTTGCTGGTGCCTCTGTCTGCAGAGGAGGGGAGGGAGGGCGGAGAGACGGAAAAAGGGATGATGAGCACGCTTCACCGAAACGGAGGCAAGCGATTGAGCTAGGCCACCGCTCGCGTTAACTCGATGACTCCCTCCTGGCGGCTTTGGTTCCTATCCTCTCCGCTGTTGCTGCTGTAGTGTACTGTGTGCGTGTGTACCTGGGCCTACGCACGCCTGTGTGCGGGTGAGCGGGTGAGGTGAGTATGTATGGGTGTAGGTGCAGTGCCGTGGTGAGTCTTCGAGATCCGAGTTGTCGATCGGTGTTCTCGTTGCGTCGGCTATTTTCCAGGGGCGGGGGCGGGCTGGAGTGACGAGGGCGGAAATCGGAACCAAAGTAACGACAGAGGCAACGACGACAACAAACGGACGAGAAAGTCGGGAATGCAACGAGATACGCGGAGCTCTTCTCAGTCCCTGAAGCATGCAGCAGGCATACACGCCGCGAGAGGCAGACAAAGGAAAGGGACGCGGGCAGAATGCAGAGGGCGTGGGCGCCAGCAGCAACACCCGCCATAAAAGATGTTTGAGGGGGAGTTTTTCCTTTGCTTTCAGTGCCCGTGCGCGTGAGTGCTGCGAATACTGTCAACACGCGCACAATGCCGCAAACGTTGTTTCCCCGCTCTGGCGCAGCACGCTAAGCGGAGCACTGAGCGCGTGCATGCACTCCAGCTCATTATCTAAGAGAGAGTGGAGAGGGGGGCTACGTCTGTGAATCAGAAAGAGCCAGGGTGCGACGCGCAGGGGTTCAAAACACACATCGCTCACCGTCAGAGAGAGAGACGCGCGCCGTTTACTTCGATCCGACGATGCGCTCCATCAAGCCGGACATGGAGCCCATGGCACCGCCCTCCCTCTCGTATTCTTCGCCAAATCGCTTCGACGACTTCTTCGCCATGACCAGTGCCTGGCGTATCGTCAAGGCAGACTCGTCGCCTTCACGAACCTTCTCAGCGTCCATGTACGGCTCCAAGTCGCGGTGAACGTAGTCGCGGTAGTCGCGGTAAAACTGCGTATACTCCTCGGTAAAGGAGCTGAGCAGTAGCAGCGCGAGTGCCACCACAACCAGGAAAAGAAGCCACACGACAGCGGTGCTCTTCTTAAAGCCCTGGTGAACGAAGAGAAGAATGTCACTACCAGTGGAGTTGGGCGGAAACGCCACCGGCTCTGGTGGAGCACCGCCTACCGTCGCTGGTGCCATTGGCACTGGTACCTGCAAAAAGTCGCACAGCGGCTGCCACCCATCGCGCACCCTGTACACGAGCAGCCGGTCGCGCGGGACCACCTCCTTTACGTGTTGCTCGAACAAGTCGAGAGCCCCAGAGAGGCGAAGTGTCGAGTGCTGCTTCGAGATGGGCACGTTCTGCGCCGTCATGGCAGCGAACGAGGACGGCAACGGGCGTGCACGGCCACCCCGCTGGTTGCTGGGGCTGATGAGGGCACGGCGCAGGTCGACCATGTCAAGCAGCATCATGTGCAGCTTCGACGCGTTCCACCACATTGCGCTCTTCTTGCACTCCCGCACCAACGGCTGGAGCCACTGCTCCATGTCCTTCTCCCACGCCAGCTTGTCCGGCTCCTCCACGAGAATGACGCGTGTGCTGCGTGGGCACTCCTTGAGGATGGACTCGAAGGCGACGGTGGCGGGGGGGCCGACCAACGAGTCAAAGAAGAGCGGAGCCCGTGGAGACGCAGACGGCGCCGTGCTAGCCGTCGCACACTCTGGCGTCCTTGACGCGCAAGGGTCACCCGACGACGACGGCACCGCCTCCGTGGATGCCGTATGCTGAGGAGCTTTGAGCACCTCAAAGTCGAACTTCTTCTCCCCACGCATGACCGCCATCCACTCCTGCGGATGAGTCAGCAGGCGGCCCTTGCGTACGCTGTCCTCAAAGGTGTAGGGGTGATAGCCGAGCATGCGGAGAGCGGGGCTAAGCGCGCCGCCGTTGGGAATCATTGTCAAGACCAACACTCGCGGTGGTGGAGGGGGCAGCGGCGGCGTGGCCGAGGCGGCCTTGCGCATTACCCTGGCAAAGGGCAGCATTGTAAAAGGGAAAAAGAAGAAAGGCGGTAGGGGTATCGCCAAGCGGCGCACCATCCGAGCACGTGCGCACACCGTAACGTGTGTGTAGCGTGATACCTTTGCTCCACAACGGCAGCGGCGGCCATGACCGACTCAAGCCATTAGCAGCAGCGTCCAACGAGCGCGGCCATGTTAACCGCTTGAAAAGAAAACATGATGAGTAGGAGACAGGAGCGCAAGTTGGCGAGAGGGGGAGGGGGAAGATAGGAAACAGGCGCACGCGCAGGGGGTGGGTGAGCGGTGAGATAGTCACATCCATACATCAAAGAGAGAGTGAGACGAGACGGCTTCCGACCCGGCGCGCCCTCGGCCATCTGCTCCCGAGTCGAGGCAGAAAAGGGGGAGGAGACGGAAATAGGGTGATGTATATCTCGCTGGGCACATGCATGTGCGTGCGGCTACTGGGTCGTTTCGCTGGCACAAAGCCGGCGATCAAAGGTTTGAATCTTGGCTATGATTAACATGTGACGATCAGCGGGCTGCACAGAAGAAATCAGATCAGTATGCGTCCAGCGGAGCAGGTGAAGAGGCACAGTGCACAACGCGGACAGCACCCCCGCACACATCAACACAGACAGACAAGCAGACGCAGAGCAGGCCAACGTCCCAGGCCGTACACAGGGCTACACGGGTGAGGAGGCGCGAGAGAGTTGACGTCACACATGCACGCGAGCACGGCCGCACGTTTCGTTGTTGTTTTCCTTTTCGTTCCCTCTTCCAACGGTCTCCACAAGAGACGCGATAAAACGCGCTCCTTTTTCGTCATGAGGAGAGACAACGCCAGGAGCGGTCGAGCTCCTCTAGGCTCAGCCCCGGCGTGGGAACGTGCAGAAGGCGCATGGGCGCTGTCTTATGCGCGGCAACCGCATCGCTCGCCGGGAAAGCGGCGCGATAATTCTCCTCGACCGCCTGCGCGAACGTTTTGTTTGCTCCGCGGACGGTTTTGTCGAGCTGTGCCGCCTCCTCCTCCGCCGTCACGCACCCCGCGGCAGCCTCCTTGAACGCCTTGGACTCGCATCTCTCCACCTGCGCCGGCGTCAGGAGGAACAAAGGGCGAGCCTCTTGGTAGATGCGGATGAGCGCCGAGCGCAGCTCCTCATCGTCTCGGCATAATTCAGAGCATGCCGGTGGCGCCGCTGCAAGTTCACTCACACTGCCACCGCGGCGCGCCCCGTGCGCCCCCTCCTTTCGAAGTCGCTGGTGATCGCGCAGCAGCCGGCTTCGCTCGCGCGCTTGATAGTCGGCTGGCAGCCTGGACAAGGTGTCAGCGAGGGCCACGTTTAGTGACGCAGGTAGCCATGTGTGCAGAGCTGTGCCCTCCTCCCTGCTCTGGAGCAGCGGCGGCTCTTCGAACCAGCGGCCCTCGCGCAACAGTCGCTCCACCTCCACATGCATTGCTGACTGGACCGGCATGTAGATTGGCACAACCAGTGGCAGCGGTGTGTTTCTTGTGGGCATATGCGGCTCACCATGGCCTACCCTCGGGCACTGTGATGCGTGATAAGCAGCCGTCCATGCTTGCACTGCCCCTTTGTTGAACGTTGGTGCGGTCCACAACAAGGTTGCATGCGTGACCTCGACGAGGGCGTGTATACACGACCAGTACCCTGGAAGCGCAGACCAAGCGTTGAACGTCACCCCGGAATCGGCGCCGGGCGCGGCGTGCATCCGATTCATGATTTCTCGGTGAGCCGGCGACGTCTTTGAATGGGCGCGTGTGTAGCGCTGCACCTCCGCCATCATCATCTCTGCATCGGTGCTCGATGTATCCACACCACTGGCGTCGTTAGCTTCCCTCAACAACCGCTCCAACTCCCTGGCCTCCTGCTTCAATGACGCGTTCTGGTCATCCTCGTTAATTGAGGAGGATGGAGGGCTTTCAGTGTCGCCGGACGCAGCGACAGAGGGCTCCTCCATCGTGCGCTGTCGCTGTGACAGGCGAGGCCGAGCAGCTGCGTCGCAGTAAAGGATCGAGTTCTCGATGAGTGCGCGCAAATGGTCTGGCGGGACGTCGAGAGAGAGCGAGAGGTCGCCCAGGCTGCCCGAAGACGCGAGTGGGGTGTGCGCCACCGCCGTCGCCGCCCCAGACGGTGGCGTCGCGTTGGTGTGCTTCCGTAGTCGCCACTCTTTCTCCACGCCATCGAGGTCCACCTTGTGGCTCTCGAGCGGCGTCGCACTCCGATCTCGCCGCCGTAGCGCATTTATCGCACCGTTACTGAGACCCACGGCAGCCCCCCGTGTCGTCCTTGGGTTTTCGCTCATGTACACGTGCTTGCGCGTGAGGTGGGCATCGCCGTCAGTCTGACCCAACGAATGGCGGGCATCTGTAGAGTCACGGGGCTGGCGTGGGAGCTGCGGCGACGCGCGGTGGAGCTCTTCAGCAGATCGCCCCACGCTGCTGGGGCCCTGCAGGTACGCGTGCAGCGCCTCCTC
Source organism: Leishmania donovani (assembly GCF_000227135.1). NCBI lineage: Eukaryota > Euglenozoa > Kinetoplastea > Trypanosomatida > Trypanosomatidae > Leishmania > Leishmania donovani. The sequence goes on along the minus strand of NC_018260.1, from coordinate 293,132 downwards.
TCCTGGCATCGGCGCGGTCGTGTCCACGACGATGGACAGCTCGAAGCTGTGGAAGAGCTGCATCTCTGCCACGGCCCACGAGTAGAGCACGTGGAGGGGGACCACGTCATGGCGGCGCAGCTGACGCAGCGTCCGCCCCAACGCCGGGTGACGGCACAGAGTCGGCCATGGCGTGCAGAGGACAGGTAGCTGGCACCACGTGGCGTCGACGGCCCCCACGTCCGTCACGGAGGTGGCAGAAGGGGCGCGCACCCCCGCGCGGCTTCCGTCTGCGCTGCAGGAGTACAGTTGGTGAGTCGATGGCAACTCAAAGGAGATGCTGCGCCAACTGTCGTGGACAAGCAGTGCCGCGAGGTCATGAAGGAACTGCTGCGAGACAAGCAGCCGCGTAGGCAGCTGCAGCACGAGCGCCAGCTGCGGAAGAAGTCGTTGGCCCAGCTCGTGCAGACAGTCGATAGCGCAGCGAAACACCTGCTGAGGGTCTGCGCCCCCACCCCACAACTCCTCTGCTCCCAATATGGCGTCGAGCGGGTATTCATGTGGAGCAATGAAGCTGCTGCGCGCACGGCGAGGCAAGCTGCTACCCTCCGTGCTGCCACGACGTAAAGAGGGCAGCTGCGCTATGGTCAAGTCTGGAAAGAGGCGCAGAACGAGACACAGAGGTGGAGATGGCTCGGCGGGCGTCACGCCGGACTTTCCTCCACCGTTGTTGCCAGCGGTGGCAGCGCTGAGCTGGGCCAGGTATGACTCGATGGGAGCCCATACATCTTCGTAGCGGCTCGAGCTGCCACTACCGGCGTCTGCGCAGGCACCCAACGCGCAAAGCGGTGGGAGAGTGACGCTAAGGCCTGCGGCCGAATTCCACACCGTCGTTGCCTGAGCACGGACAAGCTGCGAGGCGGACAGAAAACGGTGTGCATGCGTCACCGACTCGTGCCGACGTTGACGCACAACGCCGCTGGCACAAACGGGCCGCGAGCTCACAAAAGTGGGGTACGCCTCGAGCTGCGTTGGCGCGGCAGCCGCCACAGGCATGTGTCGGAGGCGCCGCAAGGCAGTCCCTGACCTCCGCGCAAGCATGTCGCGTTTTTTGCGAGAGACACGTTGAGTTCTCCAAGGGTCGCCTGCTTTTCCCCCTTTGGTTGCAGTCGATGGTTCCCCTCGACGATGTAGCAGCGTGCCTACGTGTATCGCAGTCGAGCGAACACAGTCTCTGAAGGCGACAGACAAGACCGCAAGGAGCGCAAGAGGCAGGGAGAAGTGAGCGGACAGTGCAGGTGAGAGAAGGTGTTGACATGTGCCCAAGGACGAGCGAGAGGGAAGAAGGGTGTGGCAGTCGCGTTCACCAGATGTGCCGCAGCCCAGAATCGGGCCCTTTCACGAAGCGAGCCCCGAGAGCGGTACGCGTGCACACCGCAATCGCACCTTTTTGTACCCTGCGTCTGCGTGTGCATTTGTAGCGGGATGGGGGTGTGCGCCGGCTGAAAAGGCAGGCATACGCGTGCGCTTCCCTTCCTGTTTTCGCTGAGGCTTTTAGTCTCTGCTCTCGTGTCTCGAGCAGTTCCGCATCTGCGAAAGGGTTGAAAGTTATTAAGGCGCGCGAAGCGATGACGCAGACGGAGAAAGGAGGTGGGGGTGTGCGGTGTGTGTTTGTGTGTGGTCACCTTTATCTAATACCCAGTCGCCGGTCCCGTGGTGCGTGGCCTCGAAGAAGCCGCGGCCCATCGTTGGTCACCTCTACCCGCTGTCGTGATGCCTTCAGCTCCTGTGCAAAGTTGTAGCGTGCCTTGAGCGCCGCCAGTCGCCGGTGTGCTGCAGAGGCCGTCGTCTTGTCACAGGGCGATGCATCGTTTTCATGATGCCTCGTCTCTGCCTGCGCCTCTGCCGCCTTCGCGTTAGCGACCTCGTCAAGGCCCGCCCCACTCCTCCAGCCAACACTCCCGCACTCGCTGTCCAAGCGAGGCCGATCACCAACCAAACGTTCCGCAAGCAGCTGGCGTCGCAGCGCGTGCCCATCCAGAGGCTTCGCGTGCCCATAGCCCCTCGCTTCCTCGGACGCGTGCATATTGTCTCGCAGGCGTTGCAGCCACTCGTCTGCACGCCCGCGAAGAGGAACGCCGGTGACCGACTCTGTTGGTGTCACAGTGGTGTGTGTGCGCGCCTCTGCGAGAGGTTTCGACGTCCCGGTCAACAGCTTTGCTTTTCCTTCTCGCGCCTGTCGTTCTGCGTACTCGGTCAGCTGTACTGCCTCGGATAGGGTCCTCGTCTGCGCTGTCTCGACCGTGGCGAAGAGCACCTCGATGCGGTAGTCCTTGGAGACGCGCGTCGCGTACTCGAAAGCGTGGAACGGCTGATGCGTTTGCTTGTACCCCATCGCGTACTCGCTCAGGCACGGCTCAGATACCACGAAGAGGCTGCGTGGGGTGAGATGGAGGCGAGGGTACCACGGCGCGTCCTTGTGCTGAAGGTGCAGCACGCTCGTGGAGACCAGGTTCAGCATCCCCACGTAGGAACCGATCGACGACGGGTGGCGGTGCACAGGGTAGCCGCTGAAGGTGCCCACCATTTCACTAACCTGGCACACGTTGGGCACGGAAGGGATCAGACCCAGAAAGAAGAAGCGGTAAAGCACCCGCTGCAGTGCCTGGCAGCTCGAAAGCGCGAAAGCGAGGGTGTCCTTCCCAGGAATGCCAAGCTCCGTCTCATAGAGGTTGACGCAGTAGCGCGCCTCCTCGGCGACGTAAGCGGCCCGAGGATCCTGCAGGAGGTGCAACAGCTCCTCGCTCATCGTGGCCTCCTCCGCTCTCGTTATCACGCCTTGATATCCTACAAGACCATCCACGAACAGCTTCCGCATCGCGTATGTGCTTCGCGGCTGCCCCACGCTCTCCTGCATTGGAGCCAGCAGCTCCCCCTCCAAAGCTGTCGACAAGAGCCCGTCATCGTGCTGCCGGCGGCGTCGGCGGTCGTCGAGCACCTCTTGATCCGTATGGTCGTCTTCTTGGTGCGTGCCGGGGCGCTGCGCAGATGCGGCCGCCGAGTCGCCCAACAAACCGCCCACACTGACGCTGCCACCCACCCTGCCGTGACGCATCGCCACGGTCCACGAGTTCGCGCGCTGGCGCGACTCCAAATCGCCCACGCCGTACAAGGTGTTGTAGAGCGCCGAGTCCTTCGGGATTGTTGTCCACCCTTCGTGGCCATGGTACTGATCCGCTGGCAAGCCATTTAGCTCGATGTCGTCCTCGCCGCCGTCGGTGAACTCGACAGCAGAGGCGGCTTGCGCCTCGAGCGACTCGCGCAGCAGCTGCTGTCGGGCCTCGCGCGACGGGCGTGGCGCCTCCCGTGCGTGCTCGTCAATGCCGTCATAGAAACCATAGGAGCGAGGCAGCGGTGTGAAAAGCGAGCCAGCGACTGACTCGCCCACCGGAGAGTCTCCTGGGCTGTCGGCGGCGTTGCGGCGCTGTCGGTATTCCTGACGCTGAGAAGTGTAGCCATCCGAGGATGCATATTCGCGGTTGCTCGTTAGGGGCGGTGGCAGTGGGTCGCCCGGCTTGAGGGGTCGACATAGTGGGCGGCGATGGTGGTGGTAGCATCGCGCACCGTCATCTTTACATCTGCTGTCAAACAAGTCAGGCGTGCGGGGGCTCGAAGTAGCAACATTAGCGTTAGCGGGCTCGCCACCTTGTGAACGGCCATGGATCCGCGGAGTCCTGGGAGCGACACGCCGCGCTGGAGCTGCCGGCGATGGGGAAGGAATGCGAAAGAAGAGACGACAGGAGCAACGCAGCCACATGCTTGCCGATCTCACAACCGTCTTTTGGGCAGTGCGGGCGTCGACGAGTGAGTGCTCCGAGCGAGACTTGTGAAGCTACTTTTTCAGATACCTGTGCTTAAGTGTCGTTTCTGAGTGGCTGACTGGCTGAGTGCGAGCGCAAGCCAAATCGCCAACACGCATTCAAACACGTACGGCATGATGACGGACAGCATGAGAGACGGCAGGCAAGAAAGAAAGTGGAGTTGATGGGAGCCGCTGCACATTCGATGTTGGAGTACGAGGGACGCCACAGAAACATAAAAAAGCAGAGAGGCAACGAAGACGCCGAGGGTGGGCCCTTGTATTTTTGGTCTCGAACGTCTTCTTCCGCTACCCAAGTATGAGATCGATAACGGCCGCGGAGCAGACGTCTACACATGCAGCGGTACGTGCTTGGCATCTTGCGTATTCGCTTCGGTTTCGCCCCCCGGGGGTGCAAGCCCTTGCCCTTCACACCATTCTAGAATTCGTGTCTTCACTCATCATCGAGGGATGCCCAGACGAGCCCGCACGCACGCGCACGCAGAGACAACGACGCCGTTGCGTCGATTGCGTTTTGTTTCTTTTTCTTTGCTGTTTCGTCAGGGATTTGGTGCGGTGCTGCGCCTCGGGCTGTGTCTTTGGTCTCACGTGTAGGAGAGCATTCAAAAACAGAAGCATAGAGAGGATAAGCCCCGTGCGTCCCCCGAGGGAGTGCGTGTGCGTGTGTGACGCGGTACGAGGGGCCGAGAGGGGAGGAGAAAGACGTTTTCGTTTTTTTTTCGTTTCCTTCGGCGTGTGTCCGTTGCTCTGCGGCACAGCAGGAGCTCAACGCCAGCCCCATCCCTACTCTGCCACAGCCCCCCCC
>NC_018260.1:282428-288079 GCF_000227135.1 Leishmania donovani | reverse complement strand
GATGCACCGCCCTGCCAGCGCCAGAGGTGGCTCGGCATTTGGCAGGGGATAGGGGAGGGGATAGTGCATGGCTTCCTCCGACCGAGTGGGGGGGGGGGAAGGTGCGCTGGGCCCGGAGATGCCACGCACTGAGGTGCGTCCACACCCCGTTGTGAAGGGTGTGCTTGAGAGGAGGGGTGGGAAAGAGACACATGAAAACTACGGAAAAGAATCAGAGAACAGTGCAGCGGAAGGGGCCAAGAGCCAAGAGAAGTTCCGTCCCCCTTCTTCATCATAGAAGCAGGACAACGTTCACACACGGACACACACGCACAGAGAGAGAGAGATGGCAGAGCAGCAGTGACTTGAGTAGAGGAGCCAAGCCAAAGACAAGAGAGAAGAGAGGGAACAACGACACGAGCACACCACAACGGAAGATTCATCAGAATCGATAAGCGGCTACGCGGTGCGACGGTGCACCGCAAAATAAGAGGGGAGAGATCGAAGAGAAGAGATGCAGAAAGGGCGCCACACACCGACAGGCACAAAGGGAAGCGAAGAGAGCGAGATACAAACACGAACGACAACAACGAGGAAGAACAGGGCGTACGTGCGAAGCGAAGAGACGAAAGAAACATCGAGAAACAGGAAAGCATGTGAACCTGTGTGTGCAGTGTGTGGCGGGCGGGCGGAGAGAGGGGCCGAATGAGCAACCCACACGAGGAAGAGAAGCATATGAAAATATAGTATATATATATATATGTTGCAAGAAAGCAAAAGGAGAGGGCAACGCCTACGTTATGAAGTCATCGCGTGTGTATGCATATGGGTGAGGCAGGCGGGTGTCGTTGCTCATAGCGCTGGGCAAGGGAGGCTTCCGCCACGTACAAGAGCAAAGAAAGCGAACGGCCAAGAAGAGGAAGAGACATCGCACTTGACCCGCTAGCACTGTGCCGTACTGTAACGGCAAACAAGCCGACCCTCACAGACGTATCGCCACGCTGTGAGCTTGCAGAATGGCCAGTTTCGCATCCAGCTTCTTGGTGAAGTTGCAGCCCCCTATCGTATGCAGATTCGACAGAACCGGCGTTGCGGCCTTCTCAAACTCCTTGTTTGAGACTTGCCCAGTGCATAGCACGACGGAGTCCACTGCCAGTGTCTGCTCCTTGCCCTCCTTATCAACGTAAACGAGGTTTGTGCCGTCGAAGCTCTTGTAAGTAACCCCATCCACTGCCTTGACGCGGTTCATGCGAATCTCGAGACGATGGATCCACCCGGTCGTCGCACCAAGATGTGCGCCGAGTTTCCCACGGGTGCGCTGGAACATGGTCACCTCGCGGTAAGGACGAGGAGTCACAGGCTTCACGAGACCGCCTGGAAGGGGTGAGCAGCTGTTGCTGCCGCTTGCGCCGGTGGATGTGCCAGCCTTCTCTTCTTCCTGCGCAATGGCAGCAGACTTGATGCCCCACTTCTTTCGGAACTCGGCGTTATCCTGCTTTTCAAACTTGGTGTACTGCGCCGCGGCGACCGTCTTCGCCGAGGTGCTGTGCGGGGAAGTGAGGAACTCTGCCATGTCGAAGCCAATGCCACCAGCACCGATGACGGCCACCCGACGGCCCACCTTCTCCGGATGCAGGAGTGCCTCGGTGTACGAGAAGACGTTGGGATACTTCTCCATGCCGGCAATGAGCGCACCTGATTTGGCGTGCGGCTCACACCCGGTTGCCACCACCACCTCGTCGTAGCCGCCGGTTGCAACCTCCTCCACGGTCGCGCGCTTGCTCAACTTCAGCGTCACATTCGCGTGCTTCTTCAGCGTATTTGTCCAGTAGTCGATGCTGCTCTGGAACTCCTCCTTGCCGGGGATGCGCTTGGCCAGGTTGAACTGGCCGCCCAGCACCGAGTTTGCCTCGTACAGCGTGACGTGATGGCCGCGATCGGCTAGCGTGATCGCGGCGGACGCGCCAGCGGGGCCGCCGCCGATTACGGCTACCTTCTTCGCGGCGGGCGCGGGTAACGCTGCGCGTTCCGCCTCATGCGCGGCCAGTGGGTTGAGCATGCAGCAGGCCGTCTTTCCAGTGAAGATGTTGTCCAGGCAGGCCTGGTTGCAGGCGATGCAGATGTTGATGCAATCGGCCGCGCCTGACATTGTCTTCTTCACAAAGTATGGATCACTGAGGAAGGGGCGCGCCATAGCGACGAGGTCCGCATCGCCGTTCTCCAGCACTTGCTCCAGAATGTCAGGGTGGTTCATTCGATTTACCGCAATAAGAGGGATGTGGATGCCTTGACGGCGAAGATGCGACCGGACCGCCGCTGTGGCCCAGGTGTACCCCGCACGCGGCACGGAAGTAGCGATGGTCGGCACGCGGGACTCGTGCCAGCCAATGCCGCTGTCGATGATGTTCGCCCCAGATTTGGATACCTTCTCCGCCAGCTCAAAAACCTCCGCCTGCGTCGAGCCGTTGGGGACGAGATCCAGAAGTGACACGCGGAACGCGATGATGAAGTTCGGCCCCGTGGCATCCCGCACTGCGCGGAGCACCTCCAGTGGAAAGCGGATGCGGTTCTCGAAGCTACCGCCGTAGTCGTCGGTGCGGTGATTTGTGTGCCGGGCGATAAACTGATTCAGCAGGTAGCCTTCGGAACCCATAATCTCCACCCCATCGAAGCCCGCCTTCTGAGCGCAGATCGCAAGGCGAGCAAAGTCCTCGACCGTCCGTTGGATGAGTGGGACACTCATCTCCACCGGCACCTTCTGCGTGGGAGAGATCTGGCTCGGAATCGGCGACGGTGCCACGCACTGATCGCCGGTGGAGTAGCGGCCGGAGTGCAGCATTTGCAGCAAAATGTGCCCGCCCTCGACGTGCACCGCGTCGGTGACACACCGCAGCTGGTCGGCATCCTTCGGGCCTAGCACGCTCTCACCAGGATACAAAACGCCCTCAGCGCTGGGCGAGAAGCCGCCTGTGACGATGAGCCCGGCCTGGCCTTTCGCCCTCTCCCTATAGAAGCGTGCGAGACGCGCGTACGGGTTGCCTTCAGCGGCTGCGGCGGAGCGAGTCGCGTGTATCGGTGACTCCAATCCCGTGTGCATGCTGGCCATCACGACGCGATTGCGCAGCTTCGCAAAACCGAGATCAAGCGGCTCCAAAATCTTTGCATACTGCTTCATTTTTTTTTTTCGATTTCTTTGCAATGTGTGTCACGTGTGCGGCGATGAGACGTCGCAGGTGCGTGCTCGTATGCCGTGGGGCAGTCGCAGTGACGGTCACACTCGACGAGCAATATAGGGTCCAACAAGCGATCTGAAAGAGAGCAGCACAACCAACAATAAGAAAGAGGATTACGTCACGTGGATAAAGATCGGTCAACGTGTGCGTGTGTATGTATGTGTGTGTGTGTGGAGGATGAGGGCCGCAGCGGAGGCGGGGGTGAGGGAACACGGTTAGTGTGCACAATGCAACGGGGAGGATATGGGTGCCAAACTGAAATATGCTTTGCCCTTTGTGGGTCACCATCACACATGCGCACGTAGACATCATGCACGCATAGATTGCCGTGTTATAGGTTGCGCCCTCCTCACCGCGTGCCCCCGCCCCTCCTCGAGAGCGAACGGTGCTGCATATTGTTAGACGGCCACTAGTTTCGTTTCGTCGCTCCTTCCATTTGACACGCAGGCGGGCGTGTACTTGATGGGGCTCGATGCGTTTGTGTATCACGTGCTCCCTGTACTTTGTTTTTTTTGACCCTTTCTCGGCCCACATTCAATGAAAAGGGACTCTCTCTTTCCACCCGCCCCAACCGTCGCCCCTCCTTCTTCGGTGACGGGCACCCCACGCGCCCATCTGAGGCTGGGCAGTCAGCCGGAAAAGAACGAGGTCCTGTGCGTGTGTTAAGAGATGCGAATAATAGGCACGGCACTGACCGTGGAACCGACAGCACATATTCCTTTTGCACATATATACAGGGTATAAGTGTAGGCTGCTGTGTATATTCTCTCTTTGGCAGTTTCGTGTTCGTCACTTGTCTACATACATTCCAGACCGCTCTGTTCCGGCTGTTTTCGTTTCGCTTGCTCTTTCCCATGTCTCTCGTGCGTAGACTCTCGTTTCCCCCCGTTCGTGCGTGCGTGCGCGTGTGGGCGTCATCCTTTTTCCCTTTGACGCATGTTCTCGGTGCATACATCTTCCCTTCTCCGTGTGCATTGGGGGAGGTGGGGTGGTGCGTGAGTCTCGCACCGGCGTGCAGGCACCGAGGCACCAACAGCAAGAAGGACGGACAAGACTCACATGCATTTCTTTTTCGTTTTTTTTTCGCTAAAGAAAACAACAAAAAAAAATACACGCCGGATCAACAGCGCCACAACGAGCCTCGGCGGCACTGCTCCCTGTAACGAGCACCCACCACACGTGCGCAGAGAGCCGCGAAACTTCAGCGTCGAACACGCACGGAGACAGATATATATGGAAAGAGAGAGAGGCCTTTACGACTTGAACCGAGCCCTTTGCATCAGGCCCTGTATGCGGGAGCGCTGATCGGCAGATGCGTGTTGACGAAAGCGCGGCAAAGGCTACGGCGAGAGAGGAAGCTGCGCAAAGGCACCGAGGCATCGAAGGGGAGAAGGCGGGGAGGGGGAGGGGGGCACTTTCTTCAACTAAAACACACCACTAGCCCTTTTCCGCCTTCATCGCCGCTCGCTGCTCTCGTCCACCCATGACCACACCGTCATCATTTTTGCCCCATTCCTGCTTAGCTCCACGTGGCCATTTCAGAATACGCACGAAAAAAAAAAAACAAAAAAAAAACAAAAAGAGAAACACAAAAGTGTTTTCGTACAGCGTGTGTTATAGGAGAAGGCGCGCACACACGAGCACAGAAAGACATGCGCGCGCGCGCCCTGGCAAAGGGCTAGACGAGCCAGCAGCGACAGAGAGCATTCCTGAACTCAACCAACCGGCTTATCAGCGTGCATGCGTCTGGCGTTACAGCGACAAGCAGAGACGCTATGACTGTACAGAATTTTACGGATCGCCGTCTACCACTAACAAGAAGAAGATGCCTCGAGAAACCAAACGCCACGTGGTCCTCCTTCCCTCTCGATCGGCAGAACGCACCTAACAGTCATCGCCGAAAGGCATACAGTCACAGAGTTCGACAAGAGCAGCGACACATACTTCACTGAAAAGACGAGAAGTGAGACCACGACGAGCACTCTCATCGCTGCCGTGCACCCCAACGTCAAACGAAGCCAGGATGTAGCCTCGAGCAGAACTCACTACCAGGCAAACGTGTCCACGCCGACTTCACTTAGCGGAAACACATAGGTAAACCGAAATCTCCGCGTTGAGCGTCCTCACCCACACACTGTCTAGTAGGCCTCCTCCTCCTCGTCGTACTCGCCCTCCTCCTCGACGGTGGCGTCCTGGTACTGCTGGTACTCAGAGACGAGGTCGTTCATGTTGGACTCGGCCTCCGTGAACTCCATCTCGTCCATGCCCTCACCGGTGTACCAGTGGAGGAAGGCCTTGCGGCGGAACATACCCGTGAACTGCTCACCAACGCGGCGGAACATCTCCTGGATGCAGGTGTTGTTGCCGATGAAGGTGACGGACATCTTGAGACCCTTGGGCGGGATATCGCAGATGGAGGACTTGATGTTGTTCGGGATC
>NC_018260.1:241625-281340 GCF_000227135.1 Leishmania donovani | reverse complement strand
CCGGCCTGGCAGGTAACGATCTCACGCATGATGGCAGAGTGGCGAAAGGCGAAAAGAAAGGGGATGCTTTGTGTGGAGGAGGGGGGTTGGGGGAAGGTTACTGGCCGGTGTGTGTGTGCGTGTGTGTGTGTGGCACGAGCGCAACGCCGTGCAAGCATATTTCCGAATGTCGGGGTTGTTTCGAGACCAGGAGAGACGGGGGGAGAGAAAGCGGGGGAGATGGGGTGTGACACAGATGGCCGCCGCCGGCGGAGACGCAGGGGGAGGGGGGGCGCCAAGGGCCGCGGCCGCTCCTCACAGCAGGCAAGAAAAAGACGCGGCAGTGGCGCGGCGTCATGTCCCGCAAACAGAAGCGGACAAGGAAGCGCCGTTTGGTCTTACGGCGAGACAGAGGCAGCGCGCACAGCACCGGCAGGTGTCGCCGGCATCGCACGTTACCCGCCTCTCGCCCGCGTCGCGGCGGTGCGTGCGGGAGTGTCTATGGTTGTGGGAAATCTGTGAGCAGTGAGGCAAGCAACTCACTGCACAAGACAGCAGCGGTAGCGCTGCGCGGTGGTCGTCGTGGTGTGCGCAGTGCCAGTGTGAGAGGCAAGAAGAGGTGATAGGCAGAGAGCTCGGCATGCTTTGGAGCTGTTTAGACTTTCAGGCACAAAAATCTTGGCTGTGCCGTGACGTTAGGCGAATGCTGCTGCGTAGTCTTCGTTCTCGCCCATGGGCTCTTTTTTCTGTACGGAAGCGAAGTTGTCGCAGTAGGTGCCGTCGTGCTTTACCGTAGTTGCACAGGCATCTGTTCTTTGGAAGCACCTTCGCAGTGTCGCCCTGTCCGAACGCCCGATGCGGCGCTGCCACGCGATTCTCAGGGAGACGACCTGCTGCGGCGGCATGCTGCTAGGGGATGGACTGCTTAGCTGCGCAGACGGGAGAAGGACGCGCAGGGCGGTGATGGGCACATCCGGCGACGACGACGATGGCGAAAACCGTCCGGTCTCCACGGCGGGCATGCGGTGAAGAAGAAACTCGTTCACGTAAGCATTGTACCGATACAGTTCATGGCACTGCGACCCCGCTGCACCCCGCTGCTGCAGAGAGCAGAGGAGTAGGCTGCCCATGCTCAGCAGCAGATCACGCTTCACCTCGTAATCGGCAACACTGGTGCCGCCTCCACCGCCAACTGTGCCCGAGTTTTTTCGCACGCGCTGCAGCAGCCTGCGATGGTCCGCAACATGCAGGAGCGCTGCGGAGGCAGCGCCTACCGTGCCGCAGCGCACCGCCGAGCCGTCTGTCAACCCACGCTCCGCGCGCCACCGTCGCACACTCGCAGCCGTCACACCGGCGTGAAAAAGAAGCTGCGCCAGAGACGACTCGACTGACCACGGAAGCAGCGAGCCAGTGCGTCGGAGACGACGTGCAAACGCTTCCGCTGCACTGCGCGACACGTCCTGAGTATCCGCTGCGCCACCCGCCATCGCAAGGAGTAGCAGCCCCAGTACATAGACGTCAGGGCACGACTGCAAAAGGAGAAGAGCGACGCGCTCTATGGTCTGTGGCCGACACAGCACGGCCGCCCCCGGCGTGGCCGCTGCACTCGCGCTGGTGAGATGGCAGTGCGCCTGCCACACAGACACGCACTTGCCGTAATTGGCAGCCAGTCGTGCGCGCCAATGGCAACCAATGTCACCTGACAGTTGCGCATGGCCTAGAGGGCAGACGAGAGCCCAGCTCGTCGCGCTGTCTGTCGAAGATGTCTGCGGCGTGGCTGTCCAAGAGAGCACCTCGAGCAGCGAAGAGAAGATGTGCTGCGCCGCAGGTGTGGCGAGTAGCAGCGCGTGTGCTAGCGCGCGATAGTCGTCATGGTGCGTCGGTGTGTCGTAGCTGTCTGCGCCTTCCGTCGAGTCCCCATGTTTTACGCCGTGTTCGTCATGGCTGCGCACGGGTGTGATGTCGTTGTCTTCATGCTGCGTTGCATCGCGGGTCACAGAAGATCTGACCGCCGCGCGCGAGTCCCACAGCGAGGCGGCGATCAGTGGTGCGTGCGCGTCCTCTGCTGCAGGCACGACGGCCGCCACGTCGTCGAAGTCATCCTCCACGGGCAAAGTGCTCGTGCCCCAGTCCGCAGTAACGTCGACCCCCTCGACTTCGGCGTCGAGGCACTCGTCTGCTGTGCCTTCCAGGAGGGCGCCGCTTTCGCACTCCAACGCATCGGGTATGTCTTCGCCAGCAGCGGCGGTGGACAAGGCGGGTGATGTGTCTTCGTCGCTGCTCACCCGGGCGGACTCGGGTTCATTGTCGGCCACCCCATCGCTGTCGCAGCTAGTTGGCGCCGACGCGCCTTCATCAGAACAGTTGACGTCCGTTTCCGGAGAGTTCACGGCTGTGTCTTGGCTAGTGCGCCTTACCACGACATTTTTCACGTACGGGTAAAGGAAGAGGGCAACACGGGCCGTGTCTGGGATAGCGATCGCCAACTGCCAAAGGTGCTTCACAACCTCATCCAAGCAAGACACCACTTCTGCGAAACTGTTCGTGCCATCGCCTGCGCCGCTGCCTCTTTCGCTTCTCTCGTGGGTGGAGAATGGCTGCCGCTTGTGGTGTCTGCCGTCCGCCGTGTCGATGGATGCGGCGGCAGACGTGTTGTGTTCGTTGAAGGCGAGGAACCGCTGCTGATTTCTCTCCAGTACATACCATGCAAGAGAGCCGCTGCCGTACACTACTGCCTCGGTCGCCTTTCCTTTCTCCAACGCGGAGGCTGGTAGTCCAGACCACAGCAACGCCTTCATGAGACGCTGCCGCCCTAGTGAGGGAGGAAGGCTATCTAGTGCACTCTGCAGTGCTTCATTGTGTAGCAGCGCCAGGGCACCGCTTCTCCCTGACGCTGCCGCCGCGTAGACGCGCAGCCTGCGCAGGTACGCAGCAACCGCAGGATGACATGCACGCATCACATCATCCACCACGCATTGGACAAGACCAGGATCGCCGACAGATGCGGGGTTTCCGGCTTCACCGAACAGTGCCACAACCTGAAGAAGGCGGAGAAGCACCATCAATGATGGGTGCCCCCGAGGCCGCAACAACGCCGCCTCTGTCGGTAGCCTGTCGCCGTTATGGCGGTGTCGCTCCTCTCCCACGTGGGGCACCGATGCAGCAGTCTCGATGGAGGGCAGCGTCCTCACGCCAGGCACCGACACCGGCAGCGTTGCGTATCGCCGGAAGACCTCGATGGAAACCGTCACCACCTCTTCAGACAGCTCCACGCAGGAGGTGAGATGGGCCTGCGCTTGGGCGAGTGCAGCTGCGGAGCTCCGCTGCAGTGGTAATGCAGGAGACAAGGTACTGGCGAACGAGGGAAGAGACGTCACTCTACCGCGCCTCCTCCCTTGTCGCGAGTGTGCCGGAGACGCTCCGACTCCCGAGGGTCTCAGATCACCATCGTTAGCTGAAGTTTCGACCACGGCAGTCGAGAGAACAAACGCGGTCCGCTGGCACCTCTCTGTCTGCGGGCACAGCGCGCATGCAGCCACACCTTCGTTTTCACCGGCGCAGCTCGGCAGTGTCTTCAACTGGGCAAGCTCGGTAGCACCTACGATGGAGCTGTTCCAAACTGCCAGCGTGTTCAGCCACGCGGACATCGTCTGTGTTTTGCCGGCATTTGTCGCGCGATAGGTGCTGTAGTAGAGCGACGGCCCCGCGCAAACTCCCTCGAGCGCCAGCAGCGTCCACATGACCGTCACGGTGTTGCGCGAATGAAAGACGCCGGGGAACGCGTCACACATGGCGTGGAAGAGAAGGCACCAGAGCCGCGCAGGGGTCGCAGGCTGGCGGGCTACGTCGCGTTGCAGCATCCCGGCCTCCTCAAAGCAGGCGGACACGCGCGCGAATACAAGGGCCACCCAACCAGGCATGTCGTCTGGCACTGTCACACCGTAGACATCGACAGAACGCTCGTCGTCACTGGACGACACATCTTCGCGGTCGGCCAGCAAGGCTCGCATCAGAGGCATATAGAGGTGGTCACGAACGTGAGCGAGGCTCGTGCCTCTATCCAACGTCGCAGCATCCGCCTCTTCACTGCTGCTACCGCCGGCTCCGGGGATGGTCGCGCAATGCGCTCCTTCACGCCTTCCTTGCACACTCGCTCCGCCCGCACGCCGCAACGCGAGCAGGTTGCCGCGCACCTGCGACACCGCCGCTACGGCTGCTATCAGCACAGCCCAGTCCTCAAATGTCTCCATCGACTCGGCGTGTGGCGGCGCGTGCGCGACGGCGGCGCTACAACGCTGAGGCGCCTGCCCGATCGATGGCATCGTGAGCGGAGAAGAGCGACCGCATACCACTGGCCACAGCCACTCTTGGCAAAGCTGAATGGCGATTTCTCGACCGCGGCGGGCAGCCGCGCTCAGAAGCTTGCATTGGGCGGGGTGTGCCGACGAGCTTGGCACGTTGCCCCCACTTACGGCCGCCGCATCGGATGTGGCCACCGCCAGAGCCACCTCCACCAAGCGCAGGAACAATGGGCATGTGGTCAGGCTTTTCCTGTCGCGCACGCGGGCCAAGTGTGCACGGAGCGCGTCTTGGTATGCTGGAGGAAACACCGCTGCCGGACAGAGAAGACCACCGTCGCGGAGTACAGCATGGCGACGCCGCTGTTGCCGCAGTTGCTGCTCATGCTGAGGATGGGTATGCGCATCGGCGCTACCCGAGCCCAAATGGTGAGCGAGGTAGCGCTGCAAATGCTGCTCAACAGATGGCGGTGCCATTGAGGTATCCACTGCTCGCCGCGGTGACGCGGCTGGCTGCCGCCTGCTAGCTTCGTGGTGTCCCAAAGCAGCCGCCTCCGATGGCGACTCTTGCTGTCGCAACGACTGCCGCGTCGGTGGCGGCAGTCGAGCCGCAGAGAGGGATACCTCAATTGGCATCTGATCCGGATTAGCCCACCACCAAAGCATGACAAACTCGAGCCCCAAGATCGTTGCAGCGCCATCCGATGGATGATGGCGCGCCATGTGCTGCTCCCAGTGCATGTGAAGTGTGTAGGCAGATGAGCAGAGAAGCGCACGGATGCCACTCTCGAGACGCCGTCGCAGTCCTGCCGGTTGCCGGGAGTAGTCGTAAGGGTAGATGTGGTGCAGCCAATGTTGCGGCGCACTGGGTGCTGCCACGTCGCCGGCATTCAGCGCGGCGAGCTCACAGTATTGTCCGAGGAATGCCTGCTCCAGCATGGCGCGCCAAAACGCGACCACCGAGTCGGCGGGGAACCCGGCCGACTCACCTTTGAAGCAATCCCTCTGCTCCCGCAGGAGCATGTCCTGCAGGACAGCTTCCATGTCCTTCAGCGCCACTGATAGCGGCATAAGCTGCCACTGAAACTCGCCCGCAGGAGTGACGTCGGTCGCCGCTTGCTCAGGGCGCAGAAACGCCTCTGGGCGGCGAGTGGTCGAGTACAATGCCGCTTCCTTAACATCGTCGAAGATATGGTGCAGAAACATATCCTGTGCAGCCGCAAAGTCGCCGGTCAGAGGAGCCCCGGCGGTAGAGGACGAGACCCTCATCGAGGCACCGCCGCTCTCCTGAGGTGCCTCGGCTGTTTTGCTAGGAGGTGCGCCGCGTAACCCGACGAGGTACTCCGTCCAGGCGGAAAGGTGGGCCGACCTCTGAAAATGGGTAGCGCAGCTGCCGCCTTGCGGAAGGTCATCGGCTACGTCGGCCGCAGCACGTGCAAAGGCGACGGCGAAGTCCTCAGGGGCGGTTTTCGACGTCGCTGCCGCGATCGTGTCATGAAGGGGCGGTGGGCTGGCGAGAGGCATCGAAGGTGGCTGCGGGGCCATCGAAAAGAATACGCAGCATCGTCGCTGATTCCAAGAAGCGCTCCTCGCAGTCGACAAACAGCAGGCCACGTACGTGATCAGCATTCGCCGCGCCCGCAACTGCTGGCTGGCTGGCACGGGGCAGCGAGTGGCCATCTCCCTTTTATTTGGATGTTTATATGTTCGACCGTGACTCTAATGTGACTTTTTTACGAGCCTCTCCAGGTCAGGTATGGCAATTAGCGCGAAGGATACTGTCGCTCACACCAGTCTTGCACGCGATGTGAGAAAAGAAAATACACTGGCATACGCATCGCCGGGCCGTTTTCCCACGTCCGTGTAGACTTATGTTCAGGCGACTGATACTCAGCTGGATACCAAGCACCACGCGCTTCCTAACGCACCAGAGCGGCCGGCACCGCCACCTCAGAAAAGACCACGGCAGAAGTGCGCTATAAAACGTGGATATGCCGAAGAACTGAAAGGGAACACAACTGCCGCTGAGAGAGAGAGAGCAAGCCACTGGGTGCGCCTCGGGGTTCGTGCAACAGGCAACGGCAGCTCCTCGTCTACAGATGGCGTCGGCGAGCTTTCGACGGCTTGCGGGGAGAAGGAAGGGGAGGATAGCGGTGTCGCAGGAGAGTACGTGGGTGGCGAGCAAGGGGGGTTGGGCAGGAGAAAGAAAGACACAGAAAGAGGCGACGCTGGAGCAGAGTGGAGATACTCGAGCAAGCAGCAGCCCACGCACACTCACCCGTGCTTGCTGAAAAAGATGCGAGTTCGGAAGAGGCAAATTCAACGACAAGAAGCACACACAGATTGCACGAGGCCAACGGCTGTACGCGCGAGAACCAAGCCATAACGGCGCAGAGAACAACAGTAGCAACGGTAGACCCGGTCGTCGATCCAGCTACAGAAGAAGTGGAGGGCGAGCAGCCCCACCCACTTGTTACCCATTCCGCCTTTTCTTTTTGGTCCAATGCGTGTCCATTCTATGTCCCGTACAGCACGAGCTCAACTGTGCTCTACGCAGGGTCTGTCACAGGCCCCACCAGCGGGGTGCGAAGCAACGCTAGGCACACGCATTACAGCAATGCGCCGGCCCAGTCATCTCAGCACCGTCTCTGCCTCAAACTCTGGCCAGCCTTCACCGTGCAGGTCGCCTCACAGCCGCTCCCCCGCTATGCCGGCTGCCACCCCTGGTGCATCCCACCCCCCTCTCCTCGGGGCGGCTCAGATCTCCCCACACCAGTGGGCCGTGCGAGGGCCGGGGGTGGGATGCGTTCGAGTCACGCGGACACTCTGCCCATCATGTGGATGGCACAAGCGTGTTCACTGTCGCAGTTCGCCCCCAAGCAGCACCATCCAGGATCCGGCCACCGCCATCCGCAGCAATGCACCGCCCTGACTGCGCTGCGTCGCAGGCACTCGGCCCTGCCAGCACCAGAGGTGGCTCTGGCATAGGCAGGGATAGAGATGAGGGAGGAGGGTTGCCTGGCTTCTGAAGAGAGTGGGGGGAAGGGGCACTGGACTCTGAGCCACCATGAGCCGAGAGGTGTGCCCACACACAAACGCACACACAAACCGTCGTTAAGGTGCTCCGACCCCTGTTTGGGGGGGGGGGAAGGGGGAAGGGTGGCGTGACGCGCTGGCGGTTCCGTGGTCGACAAGTTTGTTTCAGGGAAGCAGATGCGCCCCTAAATGCGCCTCCTGCACCCTGCGCACCGCCAGAAGTCGATCCGATGACACTGAGCTTCACATTGCACGAGCTCTCATGGATACGACATGCTGCCTCAGCCACGAGAGGGGAGAGGAAAATGAGGAGAGAAAGGAGCTCTAGCCACACGCACACACGTGTCCGCGCACGCGGAACGTGCTCAGACCTTCACCCCCCCCGTGGCCGTTCTCCCTTGCCCTTGATAGAATGGGTTGGCCCTCGACGCGTCATTCAGCTCAACTTCCTTTTTTTCTCCCTCACACTGCCGCGCGAGCCCTACGTCTCGTTCGTCACTGAACGCTTGGGAGGCGCAGACACTGTGCGCTGCGGTCGCACCGCCGGGTCGCGGTTTGCAATTGCCGCACGAGCCACACCGTTGGAGGATGAGTGGCCGGGGCGGCTGTTCCCAGTGGCGCCCACCACGGGTCCTCCCAACGGAGACGTCGGAGTCGCCGCCGCTGCAGGCGTTCTCGCCGCGCCCACCTCCTTCCCTGGAATACGCAGCCGCGTCGCAGCTGCGGAAGCGCCGTCCTCTGCAGCCCCACCCCCGCTAGGAGATGCACGGCCAGCAGCGCGGGATTGCGGCGTTCTTGGTGCAGGCCCTGCCGGGTTTGCCGTGGTAGGCGCGGTAGTAGTTACTGGAGGCGTGGAGGAGGGCGGCACGTTCGGTGGTGCGCGCACGGATCGGGTTGTGCGAGAAGCAGGTCCGCAGCCGATGGAACGCGCCGCCCGCGTGTCCGCTTGTTCAGCTGCCGTCTGCGGCGGGTGGAGGGCAGCGGCGATGAGGGCGGCCTCCTTGGTCTGCAGGTGCTTCATGACGTCGCCCGTAAGCTGGAAGCGAAGGAAGTTCGAGTCTGGAAAGATGAGCCGATGGTGCTGCAGAAACTCCACAATGTTTGGCGCGCGACGCGCCATAGCACTGAGGGGGCGAGGGGCGGAACGCGGCGGCGAGCTGGGCACCGACACAGCATGAGCGGAGGCCCGGCACGGCGCTGACAGGGCCAGTTCAGGAGCTGCACCACGTTGCGAGCCGTTACCGTCAGAATTATCGTTGATGGGGTCTCTGTCGCCAAGGTGTGTGCCCGCATGATTCATCACCGCTGGCCCGCTTTCACTTCGGCCAACGCGTGCGGGCGGCCGCGTCGAGTGTGGCGGCACCGGACTCTCGCCCCCCTCCTCGGCAGACTCCCCGGCCCGGGAACCAACCGAATCTTCTCTGAAGGCGTGCAACGTGACATCGCTATCCGCCGTACGTTCAACGCTCTCCCGCAGCGAACTGGCAGCGCGGGATGCGTACTGCTGCTCCGCCAGCTTCGCCTTCATGCCACAAACCCAGTCTCGTAGGACTTCGCGCACGAGGAAGAGTTGCCGGTCGAGGCGGTTGCGTACAAAGCTGGTAACCAGGATGGAGTTCTGGCGATTGCGAATGACAGATTCGATCGAGTTCTCGACGATGACCACGCGATTCATGCACCGGCCAAGTCGGCACAGCTCCTTCGTGTAGTGCGAGTCACGATACCACCGCGTGTCGCGATAAATGGCTTCGTCGAAGATCTTGTTCGCCGGGTCAATGTGGCACATGGCGCGCCGGGCCAGACTCTCTTCGCTCGCCGTCCACAGCACCAGCTCCAGTCGAAGAGGGTTTGTATCCTTCGCCGTGGCAGGACGCGCCTCACCGGTGCTGCACAAGCCAGCAGAACAGGTCTTACCTGAAACCCCGGACGCGTCGACACCCGACGCCGCAATAGTGCCAGCGGGAGCGGTGCTGTTAGTGCGGCGGTAGCCATCCGCCGACTGTCTCTGCGCAACCCGTGAGCGGTACAGCGGCGTCACTCCCATACGGTGCATTGCCTCGTCATACAGCCGATTCGAGGCATGCTGGCTGCGGGTGTGGGTGTCGATAAGTTTGTATCGAGGTGAGGGGCAGAGGCCGCGCAGCGTGTGGAGAAGCAGCGCGGCGCCGGGTCGAAGTATAGGTCCGGTGAAGCACCGGTTGTTGCAGAGCGTTTCATCCAGGTCAAACACAATGGTGATGGTGTTCGCCGCCTCCTGCGCCGAGAAGAGCTCCGGCAGAAGATCGTCCGAGGCCGTCGCGGCTGCCCTCTGGGGCGGGGAGGTGCCGGCGCCACTTGATAATCCGCTGGGGCCATCCCCTCGCCGAGCAGCCATGCGTGACAGCTGCTCTGATCCACCGCTGGCCGTCATGGTAGGGGCGGGTGATCGCCGCCGAGGGTCCCGAACGGAACCGGGAGTGCCGGGCGCGGACGCAGTAAGTTGACTATTCAGCGCCGTGGTTGACAAGGGTGGTGCAGCGCCACACACTGCACCGCAAGGGGGCATCCCCGCGCCCCTGGCCCCGGGGCCGGCCTCGCCGGCAGCTCGTCCACGAGGCGTCGAGATGCACACGCCGTCACCGTTGCCCGTGGAGCCATTCTCCGGAGCATTCGTCCGCCGGGAGCTCCGCAGCACTGCCTGGCTTCTCTCTCGCACCCTCGCCCCGGGAGTAGACGCAGCAGACACACTCGGCCTGCCCTTCCGTGCAGACGACTCGGTGTTGGAGCTCTTCTCCGTGGTCGGGGCAGCGGCTCTTCCTGCATCTCGCACTGGCAATCTTCCCTCGGGTTTGGCGCGGCTGCCTTGTGCAACCAACGATGTTGGCGAAGTTCGCGACGACGCGGGCACAGCCGGTGGCCGCTTCTGAGATGATCGTGCAGCTGGCGGCGTCTCCACTTCATCCGTCACGTTGAGCGTGGTGCTTCTGCCACCGTCCTCTTGTCCGTCCCTGTCCGCCTCCATCCGCTCCAACTCCCGCATCAGCGTTTCTGGCGAGTCGAGCGATCCCAAGATCTCCGAATGGCGCTCTTTCGTGGCAGCACGCAGCATCTCCAGTTCCCGTCGCTGATCCTTCTCAATGCGGCGGCGAAGACGCGGCGTGATGGGCGCATGGCCGGTGGTGTCGGTTCCGCGAAGAGGTCCATCCAAGAAGCTCTCCGGGACCTGTTCTGCCTCCTCCGGCCCCTCCCGATTGGGGTCGCTTGTATCCGCCGGGTACATCACGGAGCCCGACTCGTCATCTTTTGGCTCCGCCATGACCCTCGCGGTGCTTCTCGACGTACATCCATCAAAAGCCCCATTGGACGCGTGACTGACAGGCGACACATCACACGTGAGTGGCTCCTCCTCCTTCCACAGCACATGCAAGTCCTCGAGAAGCGCCGCGAAGTTCTCCAGCGGTGTGGAACGCGAGCCGCTGCGGTGCGATGATAGAGACCTCTCAGAAGCAGCCGATACCACCGAGCCCGCGACAACGTGCAGCTCTGGCAATCGCATCGGTGCCGGCTGTGGCGGCGTGGTTCTAGCGACGGGGGTCTCTTCTTCCACGTCATTGTGCACGCTGTCCATGGAAGGCGATAGCTGGGCTGCAGGGCCGACCGAAGACGGTGGTGTGGCCGCAGACGTAGGCGGCGACCTCGGCGCGCTGGGGCTGCGTGGGGACAGATGCGCCGAAGCCGTTGTTTCCAAGGAAGCGCTGCGAATGCTTTCCTTGGACAGCGGCTGCTCTTGCACAGAAACGGGAGAGTATACAGCCGCGTCGGCAGAAGGAGACCTCGGCAATGCTGAAGAGCGATGCTCCAACGATGAACCCCTTTCCGGTGTGCAAGAGGAAGCGCTGCGACTCTGCGGCCCCTTACTGGGCTGCGGCTCTGTGCTATCGCCCGCTGCTGCATCAAGTGGTGCCGTGGACGACGGCGGGCCATCCTCCCCAGCAGAAGAGGGGCAGGAGTGCGGAAGTGTCTGCGCAGAATGCGCACTTACCGGTGCATACTCTGGCGGCGGAGGCGGGAAGGCCGGGACTGGCCGAGCCTTGTGTATTGGGGCGCCGTAAGACGCCGCCGGCAGTGAGGAGGGGAGAGCGGTGCAAACTGCCTCCTCGCCGGTGCGCGCTATCTGTAATTTCTCATTCAACTGAGAGGTGTTCGGAGCGGGCAAGCGGCGACCCTTCACTTCGGAGACGATGACTGGTCGCCGTGGCGTCTGCGGTACTGACAAAAGGGCCACCATAGACTGCGAGGGATTGTGTGCATGCATCGGCTGCTTCTGCAGCTGCTGCTTCGGCGTGCAAGGCGGCTGCGAGGACGCGTGGTTCAGGGTCGACGAGCTACGGGGATCTTCAGCAGCATTCGCAGTGATGCCCAGTTGCTCTTCCACTGACTGTGAGGAGCTGTGGATGAGGGCTGGCGGCGGTGGCGCCGGCGCCGGCTCACCGCCCGCCCCCTCCAAAACGCTGGCGAAGCTAGATTCTAGTGTGACACGGTTCCGGCGCTTTCCGCCGTGGATGTGCGGAGCAGGGTCTGTAATAGGGTTACGATGCGTCAGGATCGGCGCCGCAATGCCATCAAGCAGAAAAGGGGGTGAGATAGCCACCTCCGCACGTGCCCCGGAGGCTCCGCCGTACCCCCTGCTACGGCTGCCGTGGATCACGGCGGGCGACGCTGGCGTCCCTGTTGGTGAATCAAGGTCGGACACCCGAGTGCGGCCGGGTCGAATCACACCGTTGTTGTCCGTGCTGCACATTTTCCTCTCGCTCTCAATACTGCTGGGCAGCGGGCTCGTGGTTGGCGGAGGTGCTGATCCGGTGTCGATGCTGTGATTAGAAGATGTGGTGCCCGTCACGGATACCGGCAAGGGCGCCAGCGCGGCGTCAGCGGTGGGCAGCTCCGGGGGTGGAACTGGCAAGTGGGCCCGGCTACTGAAGGTTGAGTGGAGATATCCTGGTACAGACCTCGATGCCGGCCTGGAGGTGCTGCGGATCTGAGCATGCGGTGTGGCGCCGCGCACCGCCGTCGCTGGCGATGCAGCAGAGCTCGGTCGCATGCGCGTCAGTGAAAAACTTGCCGAGTTGAGAGACGAAGTTGTCGGACTGGTGCGCGCATACGGCTCTACGTCCGTTGCTCTCGAAGCCTGAAGAGAAGAAGCTGCGGCCGTTGTGCCGACCGAGGATGCATGGCGAGCGTATGCTCTTTCGAGAGTCTCCCTCCTCATGGAGGACGCTGCGGTGTTGCTCCTCTTTCTGGGTTCGCTGCTCAGTTTGGTGTAGTCATTGCGGCGGTCACGATCCTTTTTACTCGGAGGCTGTGATGCTACCGTGGTCAACGAGGTGAGATGCGACAACGGCGCAGGCGTGTGAGAGCGGGGCGACGGGCTGGTGAGGGACCTCTGCTTCCTTATCAACGAGAGTCGCTGCGGTCGGTTGGAGTTGAGCGCGTCAGCACTGTCGCTGTTCTCGCTCGTGTGGCACGAGTCCGAGCTCACGGACATCGCGTGTCTTCCCCCGTGTCTCGTTTTCCTGGTGCCGTACCCTCTGGTGAGGTTGATAGTATGCACTGCACGTCCGCCTCCCACTTCGGTGCACACCGGTCGTAAGACGGTGGGGTGCCGAAGAAGCGAATGAAAGGAGTGGTGGGAGGGGTGGGGGTTAGCGTGGATGCTGGCACGCGCGATAGACAGAGAGACACTCAAACCCTGAGAGCGGGCAGTGCTTGGCCAGCTTGGCCTTGTGGGTGAAAGAAGAGAAGGATGGTGGAGAGCCCACTCGGGGATGGAGATGGGAATGATGGTGGTGGTGGTGGTGGGAAAGCGGAGACAAAGGAAAACGAAAAGAGAGCAAGAAAAAGGCAGAGAGGGAGAGACGAGAGGTAACGCAGGTCAGCTGCGTCTCGTCACGCACACGCACAGAGATGATAAAGTACGCGGAGACAAGAAAAGGATTCGACAACCGGCGTGATCACACGGAAATAAAAACGGCTGAAGGGGGAGGGTGAGAGCGGCTTGCGTACCCATGCATGCGAAGATAAAAGAGGGGCAGAAGAGGAGGAGCGGGTACAAGCACTCGCACGTGCGCACCGCCTCGCTTTCCTCGATGGAGAATCTTCTTCTGTTCCCTACGGTCGGGGGAGGAGAGGAAGGGAAGGGAAAGGAGGGGGTGGGGGTACGGAGACAGCGTTGACGGAGGACACCGCGTGTAGCCACTTGCTGCTGCGAATGTGTTTCAACGGCAAGGAAAACGAGGAGGATTACCGATGCTCCACCGATTTTCCACTGTGTGCGTCGAAGAACCCTACCGCACCCACAAATTCAAACAACAGAAAGTCACAATTACCAGCACACGCGCTTGCACGTGCCGGCGAGCGCGCGCAAACACAAGCAACAACTACAAACTATATATATATATATATTGTATCGCGTAGAGAATACGCAGACGTGGTCAACACGCAAAACCTTCCCCTTCCCTTATGGCGCTTGGGTATAAAGGCGAGAAGGGGGGATGCAGTCGCACAGCGCAGCGACTCGATGAGGAACACGGTTGTCAACACACGTACACGTGCACATAAAAATACACACTCTACGCGGAGAACGAGGCAGGGAGGAAGGGAGAAACGGTGAAGAGATCAGGAACAAGAACACGTACAGACACACACAACAGGCAGTGAGGCACGGATGTGAAGAGAATAACAGACGGGCGCTGCGAGAACAGTGGAGAGACAGAAAGCTATGGGCGCTGCGAAGACATCTACTCTACACAGGAGGGGCGGTAGGGGGGCAGCGGCAGGAGCAACCACAACAGCAACTACAGCAATGGGCAAACGGAGCGAAAAGGCAGAAGAGTAGAAACACAATGTCGGAAAAGAAGTAAGATGTAAAGCATGCACACGCTGAAGGTGGCAGAGACAGCTGGCGGAAGACACACAAAAAAAACAAGGGCGTGATGGAGAGAGACGGTGGTGGTCGTGGTAGTGTTGGTGGGGAGAAGGGGGGAGGGACAGGCTGGAAAGAGGGCTGGAAAGAGGGCTGGCGTCAACATCCATGCGGAAGCACACACACAAGCACACGTGAAGAGGGAAAACAACGAAAAGAAGAATCGGTCACTTGCGCTGTGGTTACCTGCTGCCGGCAAAGCTATCGAGGCACAGCGTGCCGAGAAACACTCGCTTCTTTATGAGGAGAGGCTAGCTTGAGCGCAGGAAAGGGGGTATCCTGCGTCCGCGTCTTTTGGTGAATACGTAGTAGCGTCCGTGAGGCGAGCTGAAAGCGCGCGCGGCCGAAGCGTCCCTGTAATCCACTCGCAGAAGGTGCTCGGTCGCCTGGTAACTCTGTTGCTACTGTTAAGTGAACGTGGATCACACGCCATGTGCGTGAGGCAGAAAAGTGTGCGAGACGTGGGCAGTCGCGTGCGTGGAGCCGAAGAGGTTATAGAGGGGCGAAAGGAAAAGCAAAGGCGAGAGTTGGCAAGGCGCAGTGGATTCGCATACGCAGAGAGAACTTTGCGAGAGGAGACAAGCGGTATGAGATGGAAGAGAAGTGCGCACCGCGTGCACGCTCGGTGCCTGTGTGCGTGTGTGTGTGTGTTTGTGTGCCTCGGTGCTGGAGTCCCTGTCCGAATACCTTGATGCAACATTACACACGTCTCCCGTTTCCTGAGCAATAGGAAAGCGGGCGTGAGCGAGTGAGAGAAGGAGAGGTCGATGTTGTTGTCGCTCATTTATTCGAGCCGTTAATACCTTTTCTATAGAGAAAGGGATGGAAAAGAGGAAGAACGGGAGTGGCACGCGCTCTTCTTTGAGCGATCCGCACTTGCGCGAGTGTCTGTGTGCTGCTGGAACCTTGTGACCACCACCACCACCCACCCTTTCAGCCCCTCTTTTTGTGTTTGGTTCTCATATCTCATCTCGAATGGGGGCTAGATGGCGGTGCAGTGCAGGGAGTGTGTCAGCGGGAGCCCACACATGCACATACGACAAGAGTCGTGTGTGCAGCGTGACGCCATACCCGGTGTTACCTCTCTCTCGTATCCAAAGCACGGGCATCTATACGGCTCCACCACCGTCCCAGGAACCACGGAATTGTGCAAGCCCTGAAGCAGCGGGCATGGGGCAGTAGCGGAGAAGACACGAAGAGAGTCGACATGATGGGAGAGCGAGAGCGATAGAAGGGTGCGTCGCCGGCGCCACACGTCCCACGACAGGACGCCAAGCAGACAAGCTAGAAAACACAAAGCACAGGCACGGCAAGGTCAAGGCAAGAGAGGCATCCGAGCACGCGTCAGCAACCAAAAGCAGCAAAGGCGTTATATCTCTTTCGTCAATGCGGAGGGCAAGAGCGAGTGCAGCGCCGCAAGGCACATACCGCCAACGCCTGCCTTGAAGCCATCAGCCACGATGATCGGCACCGAGGCGGTGAGCAAGAAAAGTAAAAATCGAGCACAACAAAGAGAGAGGGGCAAGTCCGCCCAGTGAAACTACAGCCGTACGGTTGACCTACGCATGCGCTCACACCGCGCCACGTTAACAGGGACCGAGTACGAGACGCGCGCCGACTACTTTATACGTGGGGTCGCAGCAGCAGCAGAAGAGAAACCACACACACACACACACACTCAAGTCAGCAACGAAAATCAAGACGAGGGGCTATGGTACATCGCCACACTTTGCCCTCTTCCTGCCACCGGCTACACGCACACAAGCACACACAGACACATATGCGCCACCTTCTTTTACGTGCATCAACCGCACGACACGTTGCAGCCGCCTGCATGCTCAACTCGGTGCCTGTCTTCGCGCGCCTCACAGTTTCTCTTTTTCTACTGTTGTTGTTCACTTGCCGGGCCTCTTCTGCCTTTCGCCGTCCTTCAGCCACGTCGATTCCTTCGCTCGCTTCGCTTTCGGTGAACGCGTGTGCGTGTGTTCACAGCCGTCACGCAATGAGCCACGCGACACCACACCCTGAAGATGGCCACGAGAAGAGAGAAGATGGAAGAGGGCAAAGGACGCAGCCCATGAAGCTACCTCGGACAAGGTCGATCACCTACCCACGCCATTTGGCCGAGCGCCAAAAACACACATACACACAAAAAAAGAGGGTACCCTTCCACCGGCATATATGTCTATCTCACACTGCTCGACGCACACATCAACACAAAGAGAGAGAGTCGACCATACGCCCCTTGTGACGCGTGTGCCTCAATCGAGTGCCTTTGTAGGCGCCTGTGACCACATGCAGGGATACTCTCGAACCTCTCACCTCCTCCCACCCTTCTCTCCAGCAGCTGTCTCTCCCTGCTTCGACATCTATAAGGGAGGCAGCCAATGATGAAAAGGGAGAAAGCTCTTCTTCAGTGAGCTGCAGAAGGCATCAAAAAGCGATGGCAGAGGAGCCACTCCTGCAGCGCCGCTCCATCTGACAGCTCATCTTCATCCTACAAGGACGGCGGCGAGTGTGTCATCGGTGGGCGGCATCGCTGAAAGTAAGCAGCTTCGTCCTCCTCCTCATCCTCGTACCACGCGGTCTCCTCGTCCTCTTCACCGTAGTACTCGTCGTACTCCCCCTCCGCGCCCTCGTCGTCGTCGTAGTAGTGGAAGTAACCGTCCTCGTCGTAGTAGCCGTACTCGCACTCCTCGTACCCCTCGTCATCCTCGTCGTGGGAGTTGTCGCCGTCCGCGTACGCCCCGTTCGCGGCTGCCGCCGCTGTTGGCTGATCAGCAGCGGCATTAGCGACCGTACTCGTATACGGCTGCGTCCCCGCCGACGAGCAAGGGTCTACATGCTGCGGGCTGCTTCGGGGCATCGGGCTCCGCCTGGTTACAGCGCCGGGCGTCGCAGGACCGCAGCGGTGGCAATCCGGTGCAGCAGGCCTAGGCTGGGGATTAGAGTCGGTAAACCGACGAGATGCGACTGCGGCGGCGGGCGGAGCGTTGCATGTCTGCGGCTTTCGCTCGTCCATCAAATTCTCAGGAAAAGGCGGATAGGTGCCGCCGTTGTTTGTGCGACGCGGCGGCATGGCGGATGACTGCGGTTGCAGACTCGTACACCCGCCCCTTCCAGAAAGACTTTTGGTAGAAGGCCGTAGTGCCTGCGACGTAGGTTGCTCTCTGTTCTGTTGCGGCGGCGGCAGCCGACTCAACTCCTCGGGATGCGCTGATGGTGCTAGCACGTCCAGCTGACCACGCACCAGAGACGCTGTGACGCCGAGAACATCACGCACATGCTGCACCATACCGAGTGGGCCCCAGCGTCGCTTTTGCTGGTGGCTCGCCGCGGCGGGTGCCGAGGTTTGGCCAGCTGCGCTTGCGCTGCCCGCCCTCGTCACCTGATCTTGGCACGACCGCCTAGACACCTTGCCGCCGCCGTCCTCGGCGCCGTGCATGCCGAGTTCAGCGCAGCCTACCGTTCCACTGGCGTAGCGGTGCGGCCCGTGAGCATGTGTGGCTTGCGACTTGAAAAACCGCACCGACGGGTGTCGCCCCACCGACGGGGGCCGCAGCGGACTCGGCGAGCTACCGCCTAGGCGGCCGAGCTGACGCACCGAAATTGGGCTCGGCGGCTCGGCAGTACCGTGCACGACGCTGAACAGGCGCCTCTTCGCCGTCGGCGGGTGAAGCGGCAGCGCACCGTGGATCGGCAACGGTGGAACAAAGGTCCGACGGTCATTCAAGGAAGAGGGCGCGCCGCCAGGCACACTCGCCGCGCTAACAGCACTGAAGGTGCCATCCAACAAACTGACCGGAAGCAGCACCGAGCTAGCGGAGCTGCGAGGCGGAAGGCTGGGGAGATCGACGAGGGGGGCAGTGAGGGATGGAGCGTCGGTCGCCGCCGCTGCCCCAGTAGGGCATCGCGAGTTCGCAGTGCTGCTGACGGCGCACGGGGCCGTCATCGCACAGCTGCTGGCCACATGCATCTGCGGGACGCTGCGCAGGACGACTACGGAGGACAGGGAGGTCCCGACGGCTTCTTCTTCGCCCTCCGGAACCTCGCTGGATAAGCCCGGCGTGCGACTCGCCTCGCACATCGCGCATGTCTTGCAGCGCTCCCCGTACTCTGTAAGTGTGGTGCTGCTTGTGAAAGACGGCTTCGGGGTGCTGGCGAGTTGCACGGCAGGCGTGCTCGCGCTTGTGTCTAGCACGTAAGTATTGAGTGGCGTCATCAAGTCGCGGCGCAGCGCGAGCGTCTCCATCCATATTAGCCACTGCTCCACTTCCGACTCCTTCAGAAGCAGGTCGAAATCGAGGAGGTACAAAAAGTCAAGCTCCATCCGCGTCATCTCGCTCAGTGGAATGCCGGAGGATTGGGCAAAGCAGGCGTTCAGCCGCGACGAGCTGTGCTCGTCGTACACCTTGGCGGCAACGAGAATCGCGGTGGTGGTGAGGCGGTACCAGTTTGCGCGTGTGACGCTCAGAAACTCGGAGGCGCACTGCGCCGTGACTCGCGCAAGGTACGCCAGACCAGCGATGAACACCATTGGTGCCATCTTGCCATGGTGTCGGCCCAGGGCAGCGAGTAACTTCGACACTGCCCCCTCATTCGCTACGCTTTTCTCCTGTTCCGCCTGGCGCGCCTGCCCAGCAGCGCTGAAGAAGGCCATGTTTGAATGCAGAGACGGCGGTGGCAGTGGGGTGGAGGTGCGGTTCTGAACGGCTGCGATGTCGCTGCTGAGTTCGCGGATGTGCAGCCCATGTGTGCTGTGCAGCGGATCAGTGAAGCGCGGTGAGTATACAGGGGTACCGCAGCTGAGTGCCACGCTGGAGGGTGCGCCGCCGAATGGGGACATGGCGCTGCTGCGTGGGGAGTCAAAGGAGTGCGTGCTCGTGGCCAGGTCACGGTTCATGTCACCGCCGATGAGCTGCTGCTGACTGTCCCGCCACGCCGCTGGTGCGTTGGCGACGCGACGCTCACACTCGTCCATCAGCTCCTCCAGCGCCACCTCGTAGAAGGCGGCAAAACGCTCCATCGAGAAGGCGTCGGCGGCGGCTGACGACTGCGCCGCTCCTCGCTGGGTATGTGTTGGAATTCCCAGCGAGCTGCCCACGCGCGAGCCAGGCAGGCTGTAGAGCTGGCGCAATCCCATCGGATCATCCCCCGAAGTACCGCCGACGAGCGAGGACAGATCGCTGCGAGAGCAGTTTAACCGAAGCGGAGGGCCCCCAGTCGTGGCTTGGAGGGCGATGGCATGCATGGCCTTTGACGCGAAGGAGTTGTGATCGCCTGCGGCCTTGAGCACGTGTTGCACTGTCCTTTCCGTCCCTTGGATCGGTATGCGCAGGGCGGGTGAGCAAATACGGGGAACGGCGAGAGCAGAGGAGACGGCGTGTGAGTCATCCGCGTCTGCCTTCACCAATGCAACAGCAGCAGCAGTCTGCTGCACACATGAGACGTTCAACGCCACGGGTAACTTGGCCTTCACGGCCAGCGACACCCCAAGCGCGAAGGTGTCATCACAGCGCGAGGGCAGTAATACAGGCCCCCCGCACTCATTGCGCAAGACGTTGCAATCCTCCGTGTCATCTGCATCCTTCTCTTCCTCTGTTGTTCTATCTGCGGAAGGAGCGACGCAGCGCTCCTCGCTGTCGATGTCGTCATCGGGCGTGGACGCGGAATTGACGATGTGGCATTGCTGACCTCGGCAAAGATGCTGCGGCGTCACCGGGTACGAGTAAGTTGGGCTTTCTTTCTCAGCACATGGCTTCCACTGCTCCGAGCTCGTCGTCAGCGTCCACGGAGCCGTCGACTGCCGCACCGGCTCAGCGGTGGGAGCCGCTATGGGAAACTCCATGGCTGCCGTTCGGAAGGGAGAGCTCAGAGAAAGGGAGCAAGAGGACTGCGTGTGCGCCTCTGTGTGTGCGCGTGTGTGCACCCCTCAATCGAGGCCAGTTGTGGGGCGGAAGTTGGCAGCGCGTGGGTATACGAAGTCCGGTGCCAGAAGAGAAGTGTGGTTGCCAACGCGCGCGCGCAGAGAAAACGTGCTAGAGGTACGAAAGGAGAAACGGAGGCCAGCGCACCTCACCCAGCACGATGTCAGCTTGCGAACAACGTGCTCACGCAACCGCAAAGACGCTCGCCGAGATACCAGCACGCACTCGCGCTCTCACTCAGAGAGGCGAAACGTCAACAATGTATATAAAGAGCGAAACAAAGGTCAGCACACGTCGCGTGTTCTTTTTTTAAACTCAGAAATGCAACAGCCGCACGTGAAAGAGAGCACGGCAGCCCACAGAAATGAGAGCGAGGTGTGCCGCGAAGGTCCGACCAACAACAACGACAACAGCAAGAAAAGGGGGGAGGGGCGGAGATGGAAGTAGTACTAGTACTCGGAGCCGAAGCACCCGCGGCGTGCGAGCAATCCACGAAAGCGAAATGGTGGAGTAACTGAAAAAGAACCGGGTAGACGGAAAGGAAAGAAAAAAGGGAGATGGGCAGCTATAGAGACAGAGCCTCAGAAATGAAGTGCGTAAAATGGGAGCAGTGCAGGTGAAGTGGCCACGACGACAGCGGAGCACACGCCGCTATCACATACATACATATGTACACAAAATAGATGCAATATCAACCAGTAAAGGAAAGAGACCGGGAATGTGTAGCGACGAAGAAACACCAAAGCCACTCCTCTCTACATCTATGCACCCCTTCTCTCTGCGTTTGTGTGTGTGTGTGCGTGCGTGTGTTGCTCTACAGATGCAGAGGACCGACGAAAAGAGGGCGGGTTCGTGAGAGGCGGCAACGCCTCCACTTCGCCAGAGTGCGCGGGTGGGTGGGGTGTGGACAAAAGGAGGCGGGGAAAGGAGTAGGACGCGGGGGGGGGCAATCCACAAGGGTATGGCGAGAAAAAGGGTCACGAGTAAGGGTGGACTGAACGCAGAGGGGGATCAGGGGGCGCAGGCGACGAAGATTGAAAATCAAAAAGACCGAAACAGAAAAACGGACAGGGGGGCGGCAGCAAAGGGAAGTGTGAAAAAGAAGAGGAGAGCACCAGGTAAAGAGACGAAGCCCCACACACTCGACCTTCAAGAGACACCTGGTATAGCAGCAGGCGCGCTCACGCACATACACAGACAGAGACGAAGAGGAAAGCTACGACGGAGGAGGAGAAAGTCAAAGGAGGGAGAAACAGAGGAGAAGGACGTCAGCCAGACGGCCGGTGCTGAGAGGGGCTTCAATTGAAAACGAGAAGAAGCAACACCGATGATAGCCTTCGGTTGAATGTCTGTTGCTGTGCAATCGCCGGTGTAAGGTCGCCTGTGGTCGCCGTCACTCTGAGTTCTGTTTTTCTTCTTTGCTCTTCCTCGCCGTATTTTCGTTCCTGATGTGCGCAACGCGGCAACGCGAGCGTTGTCAGGAAGTGCTGTACACGGTGGGTGGCCGAAGTGGAGAGAGAGAGAGAGAGACAGAGCGAGAACAAGAACTGGACACCCTGGTGGCCAGTGGTGTCGGTCGCAGTCCGCTCTGCCGTCCACAAGGCGCACACGAACGGCCGCCTTACCCGTGAACAACGCGGTAGCAATCGTGTGGAGAGTAGTGCCGGATTTCTCGATAACCGCCAGAGCACAAACTATGTTGTTTGTTTATCTTCGCTCCGCACTTCGTTGCTTTTTTCTTTCTGGTTCCGTGCTGCGTGTGCGTGCTTGTGCGTGTGTGCCTGTTGTCTCCTCTCCTCTCCACACCAAACGCACCGAGCGACACAGGCCGGCACCGCGCGCAGAAAAGTGAAGCAACGAAGAGGAAAGAGGGAGATGGTGGCGGCTAGAAGAAGCCAAACAAGGGAACAACGGCTTATAGGGAGAGAGAAGAGGGGAGCAACAGCGGACGAAGAAGACGAAATCGGAAAGAAAAAGCGCTATTTAGTTGAGGAGGGTGGAGATGAAGAGGTGTGCTGCGGGCTCTGTACTGTTCCGCACAGCTTTCATTCCCCTTCTCTCTTGGTCTCTCGTTCACTCCACTCTCTTTTTTTTTCTGTTGTTCCGTTTCTTTATTGAGTATGTGTGTGTGTGCGTGTGTGTCCTGTGTTGTGTTGTCACTGCTGCTGTGGCGCTTTTCTTTTTTTTTCGCTCCCCCCCCGCCTCTCTCCTCCCTGAGCAGCAGCTTCAGTTGTTCGCTTGTGCTTTGCGGTGGAGAGATGAAGGGCGGCCGAGGGTGCGGGGGACTGTATGAGAAACGCTAACGAATGCGCACGTGAGGTCGATGCCATGAGAGAAAAGGGAGGAGAAGGGGTGACGCATGAGGGCGTGTGTGGTACCAGAGTGAAACAGATGTGGAGACATACACGCACGTGCGTGAAGCAGCAGCCTTAGCCACTGAAGACGAATACAGCGGGAAAGCGGAAAAAGAGGCGGAGAGACAAAGGAAAAAAAAAACGTTTCCGCTGGTGTTCGACGGCTTCTGTCGTGAAATTGTGTTGCTCTTTGTTGATGACCGCCATGAGACATGAGAGCTGCGGCACCGTGCGCGTTAGGGTAGCTTCCCTCTTCGCACTTCCCCCATTGCTGAGAGCTAGGGAAAATCGAAATATGGCAGTTGGCAAAGAAGTTGATGTACATTTTCGGCTTTTCACGGCGTAGAAATGGAGAAGCGCACCCTCCGACACCAGGCAACCTGCAGGAGCGCACACGCAAGGCCTCGATAGAGAATGCAATCTGCGTGGGAGGCATCTGCCACGCACTACGAGGTCAGAACTCAAAATAAAGCGGAGCCACAACCTGCATCATCGGGACTGCTTTTCAAGACGGAGGCAGGTGCATTTCTTTTTGCACCTCTTCGCGTCTTGCAGCTTTCATCGCCATCATCACCTCGTCCTATCGGCGGGAGATGAGGGCCTACAAGGCGTGGAGTCGCCGCCCTTACCCCACCCCCGAACGCGCAATCATGCACAAGCGCACGCATCCAGAGGCAGCTGCAACTTCGTAAAGTGCTTAAAGATGCGAAGGCACCGCGCCCGAAAAGACACCCGAACGCTGCAGCAGACGCATTCTACGCAAAGAGAAGACCTGCAACGAGCGCCTGAGGCAATCGTTGCGAAATATACACGCGTGCGATAGCCAGTCTAATCATTGAGCAGGTGTGCGCACTCTCTTCCACTGGCTAGGTTCGCTTCGAATCACGTAAAGGCGTGACAAGTGCTGTGAGTTTCACCCCCGGCGGTGTGAAGCTCGTCGATGATAGTGCCTCGCGTCCGCTTGCGCTCATCCCTTCACTTTTAGCAAAGCAGCGCATAGCTGATCACGTAGTCGATGAGAAAGTACACTGCCACTTGCAACGCATCTCCTCCCACCACAGCAGCTTCTTTGAAATGCCGCTGCGCCAGCAAGGCTGTTAGGGCTATGCAGTCGATAAGGAGGTTGCCGGCAACGTGTCAAGGTCGAAATCCATCGGGCCGTAGAAGCCAAGCTATGCATCCATCACCTTTACCTGATGCGCGTCAGCGAAGAAGCTGACGCTGTGCAGGTCGCCGGGCAGGTGCGCTTCGGGGCAGTTCATAAAGCGCTGCTTCCGCTGCGCTGACCGCAGCGCCAGCAGCGCGCCCCCCCCATGCCGCTGTGGCCGCAACAACCCCTCCTGAGCAGCTTCATAGTTGTGCACGGGTGCTCGATGGAAGAGTCAGCAAAGAAAAGGTCTTCAGTCATGCTGCACATGCCACGTAGGTGAACACCTTAACCACGTTCTTGCCCTCGCGGTGTTGCGCGAGGTCGGCAGTGCTGAAAAAGACACGGCCAAAGCAGCGGCCGAGCCTCGGGGTGCCATACCCAAGGTTCTGGCCGCGCATGAGCTCGTACCCCTCAATCCCGCAGTTCGATAGGCCCTCGACGACTTTCAACGGCCATCGTGGAATTAGGGAAGAGAACGTGCTCCCACACCTCTGTGCCGTAGCGTTAGTGCGAGCCCAGCGCCTCGGCCTCGAGAGGGTCGCGGTTCAGTGTCAACGACCAGCATTTGCCTCCAAAGAGCCCGCATGGGCAGGGACTGCATCGCCACCGAAGGGCACATGCCCTGCTCGTTCAGCAGACGGGAGACAAGGTTCACATAGCCGCCGTTGGCCTCTTCCGCAGACTGGATCTCGCTATGCTGCAGGCGCCTTTGGCGGTGCAGCGGCAGCAGCGCATCAGACGTCCTCTCTATTTGCTCGATCACGGTGACGGTGTCGAGAAATCTCGTCAGGCACCTCGCTGCCATCGCTGGCTCCAGCCTCCAGCCGCCAGCTGCACCCCCTTGGCGGCGGGGCTCAGGTGCGTGACGGAGTTCGCCTCCTGCCTCACAGAGCTCGAGGCGCTCGAAACGGCGTCGGAGGCCCTTGAATTCGCCAGGTAAGGCATGGTGGTCTATTTTTTAAACGCGCAATGCCGAAATCGCCGCTGAAGGAGACAGAAGGGGGGGGGCGGCAGGTCGGCCAGCCAGGGCGAAACACATCAGTGCCCTCTTATCGGCTCTTCTTGTGAACTTTGCTGTGGTGTCATGTCTACGGCAAAAAAAACAAGGAGACATAAAAGAAGGGGCAAGTTCGTGGAGATGAACTCAGCTAGCGTTTCAACACAGCTTCGAGAGACGGGGCCAAGGGAGCTGAAGACAGAGAGATTGGCGCGAGCGTGAGACGTTGGGAGAGGGGCACGCAGGATGAAAACACCATTAGCGGTGCCCTCTCACCGCCCAGCAGACTTTTTTCTTCAACGTGTCCATTCTATGTCCCGTACAGCACGAGCTCAACTGTGCTCTACGCAGGGTCTGTCACAGGCCCCACCAGCGGGGTGCGAAGCAACGCTAGGCACACGCATTACAGCAATGCGCCGGCCCAGTCATCTCAGCACCGTCTCTGCCTCAAACTCTGGCCAGCCTTCACCGTGCAGGTCGCCTCACAGCCGCTCCCCCGCTATGCCGGCTGCCACCCCTGGTGCATCCCACCCCCCTCTCCTCGGGGCGGCTCAGATCTCCCCACACCAGTGGGCCGTGCGAGGGCCGGGGGTGGGATGCGTTCGAGTCACGCGGACACTCTGCCCATCATGTGGAGAGTGCACACGCGCGTTCGCGGCTGCAGATCACCCGGACGCCACGCCGCCCAGGGCCTGGCGGTCCGCTGTCAGCAGCGATGCACCGCCCTGCCAGCGCCAGAGGTGGCTCTGGCATAGGCAGGGATAGAGATGAGGGAGGAGGGTTGCCTGGCTTCTGAAGAGAGTGGGGGGAAGGGGCACTGGACTCTGAGCCACCATGAGCCGAGAGGTGTGCCCATCCTCGTCATCAGGGGTGCCCGGCACCCGAGAAATGAAGAGAAAACGCAATCCTGGTTTGTGGAGGCCGCCTGATCAGCGACCTTATTTATCTCCATTATCTCTCTGCTTGCTGGGTGGCGAGACCGGCTGAAGAGGGCCGGGGACCTTGTGCAGAAGACACGAAAAGAGCCAAGCGGGCGCGGGAAGACATCCCCCCCCCTTTCCACATCAGGCATCTCCGCCTGCGGGCAAAATAGCATTCTTCGACGGCGCAGAGCACAAAGGAGGGGGAACAAGAGCACGACCTCCTTCAGATTGCAGTTCACATCTGCCCTCGCCCTCCCTCCCTCCTCCATTTTCTTCCGATCGGCATAGTGCGATTGCCGTAAGTGGGAAGAAGAATCAACAATCAACTCTAACGGCGGGCACATCGTCGTCGTCACGCGGGCACACCGAGACACACACATGTGCAAAAAAAAAAGAGAAACGAACTACAAGGTTAGCGGGGGCTCATGCAGGCCGACCGCTTTTAGGAATCGAAGTTTGCTTGCGCATGGGCAGCAGCACTACAGTAAGGGGAGTCAAGCACGCGCAACACTCAGACAGAAGACACGACGTGCCAAGAGCGTGAGAGAGAGAGAGAGAGCAGGGCCATGGGAGATGAGCGTATCCGTCGGTGAAAAAACAAGAGACCCCGCGTTCATCTCGTATGTTGGCTTCGCTTTACTCATTCCACCTACGGGAGCGACTCCAGCAGTGGATGCCACGAGTGCTCTTCATGCATGAGCACGGACGTGTGTCCCTTTCTCTACCCCCTCACCTGCGCACTACACAGGAAGACAGCACGAACTACTCGCCGTTGCTGAACTATATCAGAACCCGTCGAGGCCCTGTGGTCAGGCTGCCTGCGGCACTCCACCAACGATGTAGATGACGCTCAAAAACCACACAAATTCGAAAAAAAAAATTTCGTTCCCCTGTCTGCAGCTGCGCCTCACACTTCGTGCTGCCACTCTACGGAGAGGCCGTGTTGGCACGAGCGTTAGTTAACGGCCTTGGACGGTGCGCGGGTTGAGGGCCGCGGTGCCGACTCCAGCGAGTCTGAAGTGCGCGTGACGGACGGGGAGGCAGACTCCGCTGATACTCGGTTGATGCCGCCCACGTCGGCGGATGTGTCTGACTCGATCTTTCGCACACGATCCAGTAGGCTGTTGCTGGTGCTTTCCAGCGCGTCCATCCGCTGATGCAGCCGCTGCATAGAAGCGGACTGATCTTCCATGAAGCGCATGAGACGCTCCAGAAACGCGTGTTTGTCATTGTGAGACGCAGGGTGGGAACTGCTTTCCGGAAGCGAGCGCCGAGGTGCCGCCTGTTCGTGGAAAAGTGGCCAGCTAGCACTGTTGCTGTTGCTCAGCATCCCCGAAGACTCGCGCCTCCGCGCCGCATCGAGGGCGCTTTCGGCAAAATACTCGGCCATCTCCGGCGTGCTCACCCCCATCTCCTCCACCCTGATGGGAGCACCTTCAGGTGCGGTGTGCTGAGATCGACCTACGTCGGCACTTCGGCCTAACACTCCATCCGCTGCCAGACTCAACCAGTCAGCTCGTCTGCCTGACGGGGGGGTGCGCTGTATCGAGTGGCGCGGCGTCGACGGCATCGACCAGGAGGGCGTGGCAACTTGGGTCGGGCTCGGTTGCGCGAACTCCTCGACAGGCTCGCTGCGCAGGGCGAGCGCGGCTGGCGGGGTACGGCTGGTCGCGCCGCTTACGCGTCGATGTCGTTGAATCGATGACGGGGTGAGGCGGCTGTGTCGATAGGACTCCCGCGCGTCAGCGCTGGTCTCGCCTTCATCAGCGCCTCCAGAGTCGATCGCGCCTTGCAGTATGCTAAGAGAAGACGTAGATCTGGAGGTGATCGAGGTGTGTCGATGAACGCGGGCTGCCAAGCTCGACCGCATGGCAATGCTCGGGGACGACTCCGCTGAGTGCGAGTGCGGTGACAGGCTTCCGCCAGCGCGTCCTTGCACGACGGGGTAGTGAAGCTCCTCGCCGTCATGGGTGGAGACGCTGATGATACCCCCAGCCATTTGGACAGAGGAGCTCGCTCGCCGCCGGCCGTGGCTACCAGAGTGGGGGGAGTAGGCACGGCCGCGTGCCCCCGCAGTCGTTGAGCTCGGCGTCCTCGGCGCTGGAAACACCTCTGTCATCGATATTTGACCTGGTGTCTCGCAGTTGGAGCGGGGCATAGAACGCCCCGACTCGTACTGCGCCTCGGTAAGGAGTTCGTTCAGGGGATCTGTGAACATCAATCACACCTCGCACGGCACGCGAAACACCGATGTACACCTCCGGTTCCTCGCGCTTTCGGGTGAATCGCTTTGCCACTACTTCGCTGAGCGTCGGTCTGAGCCTTGTCTTCGGCGGCGTGATGAGGAGGCGTTGAAGAGTAGATGTGGAAGACACGTACTCGCAGGGCAGTTGGACAAGGAAAGCAGGACAGAGGGAAGGAGGCGTTGGCGATGAGTGGCGCGCAAGTGCCCACGCCAGCGAACACACACGCACGACGTGAAATGAGTCGACGGCAGCTGGTCAAGAGGGAGGCGTGCCACGCAACACGGACAAGGATCAACTTCTTTGTCTGCACCTCGATCGTCTTCTTTAGTACTCCTTCAGCTGCACGAGAGAGGAAGAGCGAGAGAATGTACGGTGAGGGGCACGTAGGCGGAAGGGAAGGGGAGGGGGTTGGAGGGCTTCAACAGAACAGGGCCATAAAAGGCTGAGGAGAGAGCGTGAGACTCTCGCTCTTCCACAGTGCAGACAGTGCTGTGGAAGCGTGGTGGGTGGGTGTCGAAAGGAGGACGTCACGACGCTGCACACAGTGAGCGGGGAAAGAAACGAAACTTAGTAGTGGTGTATATAGGCACGAAGATATAGACACATGCACACAGGGTAGAGAGAAGAGAGAAGCAACAGAAAGAGACCGCTTGAGGGGCCCGGCAGAAGAGAGATGAGTGAGCGTGCGCACACAAGGTTCGATGCTCTGATGCGAGTGATGGTGGGGAACGAATGGTGGGGTCAACCTCGCCAACACGCAGAACAAGGTGCCTTACGCTACAAGAGATGCACTGAAAGCAGCAGCACACGTAACGCCATGTGATGACGGTGAAGAGTAACGCCGCGGGCGAAGAGGAGTGAGTGTGGGAAGAGAAGATTAGAAAAAAAAAAAAGAGGATGCGCGCATGGAAGGAGACATCAAGGAGAGTGGTGGGAGCAAAGTGACGGAAGACGTGGCGTGTTTTCATACTGTATAGATGCACGTGTGTATTACGCGCTCCGCCACTGCCCAACACCTCCAAAGGCGAAGGGAGTCCTCCAGCGCCACGAAGAGGATGGGAGGGACCGAAGAAATAAGGGTAGCAGGGCACGCGAGCACCGGTATTGCTCCATCTTGAAGTGTGTTCGACGGCTACCACACAAATGCCCTTGGCCACATCGCTCTTACCGAGTGCCGCCATAGCCGGGCTGCGATCCCTCATTTCGTTGTGCAGTCTGAAGGTGCGCGCCAGTGCACCGCTCCCTCTCTTGAGTGCTCGCGGTGCACGTCTGCGCTCGCACGTGTGTAGGTTCTGGGCACGTAAGAGGCATTTTCACGTGCGTGAGGAAAATATACTGGCGACTAAACGTAAACCTCGCACTTGCGATACTCGGCCGCCGCCGCTTCCCCCACCGACTCGGTTACGACAAAGAGGCGAAGAGAGAGGCGCCTATGCGCTCATCACAGCGACGCGCGGCGGCGACGAGGGTAGCGGGATTCGCGCCGCAGCTACTCTTTGCTTGGCGCGTGTCGAACAGCAGTTGTGCGTGTGCCAGCACGGCGCTGTGCACGTCGGCGGCTTCCGTTTCAGCAGCAGCAGCAGGCTTCACGGTGTCCATCGCCTTCTCCACCTCAGTCTGCGGCACACCCAGCGATCCTGGCGTCGGCGACGGACCAAAGGCTGTGTGTTCGATGAGGCCTTGCAGTTCATTGAGCGTCGGCGCAGCAAGTGAAACGGCGTCGATGCCCTCCGCTGAAGGAGTTACTTGTGGTGTCACCTCTGGCAAACCGCCAGCGTCGCCGGCTGACCCCGCCATCGCAACTGCTGTCCCTGACGCGTTTTTCTCCTCCAGCAGTGGAGCTTTCATGATGCGCTCGTAGTAATCGCCGGTGGCCATCCGACTCGCAGCGGGCGACGCGTCACTCGTAACGGTGGCAGGCTGGTGTTTGCTCTCGAGCTGCCGCAAGTACGCCGCCAGCGGGCCTTCGTCGTCGCCGCTACCTTCATCGTTAGTACCATTGTCCTTCTTGGAGGGCTGCGCGCTCTGACCACCGCTGCTCCTTTCCGTTGGGCGAAGGTTGCGCTGCAGCAGTGCCTTGTAGGAAGCTGTCACGAAGACACCAACTTCCATGTCCTTCTCCGCCAATGCCTGACTGCCGCTGCTCTCCTCCTCAGCTCTGCGCTGCTGCTGCAGGCGCTTCAGCAACGTCTTTTCTTTCTCGTCTCGGCGTAGGTTCAGTGCTGCAGCGATGGAGTTGCCGAACTTGCCCGCGTCGGCGGAGGTGGGGGGCGAACTCTTTGTTTGTGCGGAGGACGGAGCAGCGCTGAAGCTCCTTTGGGCAACTGCGGGCGGGCCAAGTAGCTCGTTGCGCCACTGCGCCCCGCGGTTGAGCTGCCTAGCAGCATCCAGCTCTGCAATGCGGCGGCGCTGCTCCAGAACGGACGCTGAAGCGGCGTAGCCTGCGATGGAGCCACTACTGGCGAATGAAAGCTGAGCACTATACGCAGCCGTCGGCGGTGGAGGTGGACAATCCGGCAACATGCCCTCATCGCTCGAGGACGACAACGCTTCGGAGGAGGCATGACTGCTATCTACATCAAAGAGTGACATCACCAGCACACACACACACACACACACACGCACAGATACACATGCGCGCGCGCCGCCAGCAGCAACTCAGAAGATATGTACTAGGATAGAAACTTGCGTCACGCGGATCTGAAACACGGACCATATCAGCTTCATCTCGGTTGCTGGCAGCCGCACGGCGGGGAGCGGAGAGGAAGCCTTGCCCGGCGTACACGCACACACACAAGCGCAGAGTCTTTGCCATTCAGCACCGCTCGGCATCACGCACGCACCGCAGCCGCAGCGGCCGCTCAGCAGCACCGCCGCCCGCGAGGGCAGCCGGGGAGCAGAGGGGCGCGGCGGCAACGGCACCGTGAAAGCGTCAGTTGGTTAATTCTGCTCTTTTGGAGGATGGGAGGAGCGCTCCTCACGCATCATCAGCAAAGCTCGCACGACGCACGCGCGCACCGGCACGCCAGCCGCAGCGGCTAAAGTGGGGAGGGCAGGGAGGGGTTAAGGTGATGCGTCTTCGATAACTCGGCACAGCCGCCGCGCACAGGGGCTCGCGAATCTGGGGGTTGCGAGATAGGGTCGTACCTACGAGGTGCAAGGAGTCACGCCCAACCGACAACGCCGTGCTGCGGGCAGCGAAAGCAGGGATCTAGAGGGGCAGCGCTCGGCAGCAGGCGCCGCATACACAGAGATACACGTGCTCAAGCATACCTACAGAAGGAGACATAGAGGCAGTGGCAAGCACGGAGGCAGACGCGGGGGTGGGGGCGGTGTGGACAGGGAACAATAAGATTAGAATTGGAAGAGGGGATGAGAGGAGACGAGAGGAGTACCTGGGCGCGCACGCGGGCATACATAGTCGTTTGTGCGTAAACGCGGGTCGAAACGATGCGCGAAACGTTCAGGCGCGCCCATATCCTTACGGCAGGGAAGAGCGCAAGCCGTGCAAGATGCTGTTTTGCAAAAGCATGAGATCGTGTCTGCGTGTCGGGAAGGCGGAGCGAAGTGGTTCCGGTAAACTTGCACCTCCAGTTCACATGTACACGCTCACATTCTCAGGCACCGCGCAAGGAATTCACGATCACCTGTCTGTTTTCTCTGTCTTGCGAAGTCCCAGCGATGGCGAGCGAAGGTAGAAAAGAGCTATGTCGATAATGTAAAGGCGTGCGTTGCGTGTATGAAGGGAGATACACGGAAGGATCACGGGCCGGAGAACTCGCGGAAGGTGCATGCTAGACGCGGAAGAAGCGCGCCACTGCCAACCCTAGCAGCGTCCTCTTTGAAGGTTCAGCCAGATACTCTACCGTGCGCTCGCGAACAAGCGCATGTGACGCGTTCTCCGCTGCTGAAGCTTCCGGTGGAATGCCCGCAGCATCGCTGCACGGCGCTGCATCGGGATTAGGGGTTGAGAGGGATACAGCACGCGCGGCGCGCCTCAGCTCGGCGAGATCCGATGGTGAGAACTCGGCGTGCAGGCCACTCGCCACATCATCGCCTCGCCTCCGCCAGCGCCGGCTCAGCCGCTTCAACTGGGTCACCGCATGCCGCAGTGGATGCGTCCTCCAGGAAGGAATCACATCCTTCGCCACTACTGTTCTCTCCACGGCCCGGTAGCGGAAGGCATTGCCCACCTTCTGGCTCAGAAACACGCCCTGAGGAAAGAAGTACAGTACATCGAAAGGGGATGTGTTGATGCCGACCACGCGCACATTTCCGGGAAGCTGCTCCAGCACCCATCGCTCAAAGCGGTAGGGGGTCAGGCACGACTGGGCTGGGGAGTAGAGTACCTCGCAGGTGTAGAAGCGATCCTCCAGCGTCTCCCTCACCGCCTCGAGAAAGGCCGTTTGACGGGAAGTGCTCTGAGCAGTCGCTTCCGATGACCCTGGCTCGAGCCACTCGCCTAACCACCGAACCGATGCCAAGCTAGCCTCCGAGACGAACGTTGATAACGAGGGAACGGCTCTAGGGCAGCGCTGCGGTCGAAACTGCGGCACCTTCGCTTCCTCTTTGCCGTTGTGATTGCTGTCACTGGCAGCTGCCCCAGCAGCGCTGGCGGCGCTCTCTCTTGGCGCAGTTTCCACGGGAACCGTAACGCCTACCGCCACCCACGCCACCGCCCTCATGCCCTCTGCGTCATCAAGAGCGTTTTGTAGCAGTCGCACCTCCTCCTTCAGCTGCTTGACATACCCTGCACCAGCATGGCCTTCCACCAGTACAGAGCATGGGGCCGCCTGTACAATGCGTGAAGCCCAGTCTCGCAGCAGCGCGGCTGAGTAGCCGCCGCAGTACTTGGGGGGCATCAGCACGAGTACAGTGCGCCAGCACCAGTGTGGATAATAAGGTCGGTACCCAGCCACCTCAGCCTCAGCGAGCAAGGACACAGACACAAAGTGCTCCAGCACAAGCTCGTCGAGCAGCCACCGCACGTAGGCGACTACCAGCGGGTGGTTGCTGCCGAAGTCCACCACGCGGCCCTCGATAAACAGACTGGATAAAACCGCGGCGTGCGCCATGACGCAGTACCTCACGAGAAGCTCCGCCTCAGTCGGCAGCGCGCCGCCGGGACTGGCGGCGGCACTATGCATGGTGGGTGGGACCCAGATGAAGATGGGCGTCGGCGACGCCTTTCCGTCTTGGTTCAGCGGGCAACCCTCGCCGCGGTTGTCGTTGCCGTGGTAAGCTGCGTCCTCGAGCGGCTCCGTTTCTAGCGACACCGGCGGCACGTGGCGAGATGCATCAGAGGCGAACTCAAGTGAGCCCGGCCACGCCGAAGACGCGGGGGCAGACTCCACGGAGAGGGCATGGGGCGCTAGCGACGATGCAGTCGGCAGCCGACGGCGGCGGCGTCGGCTGCCACTCGGC
Source organism: Leishmania donovani (assembly GCF_000227135.1). Classification (NCBI taxonomy): domain Eukaryota; phylum Euglenozoa; class Kinetoplastea; order Trypanosomatida; family Trypanosomatidae; genus Leishmania; species Leishmania donovani. Next base: position 248,045 of record NC_018260.1, on the reverse strand, counting down.
GACCCTGTGCCCGTCAGTCGCGCTGCTATGTCGTCCTCAGCATTCGCCCGCGGCTGCAACCCCTGCACCTGGTGCAAGAGCGTCTTTCCGCTTCGGCGGGCTTGGTGGCGTCCATGCAACACGCGGCCCGCATCCAGCGTCATCGTGGCCTCTGTCGCTGCGTCCTCAATGGTCTCCGACGTCTCAGCGTCCCACGCGTGCGGCGCCGGGATCTGCTCCGCCGTCGAGTTCAGCTGGGCGCTCATCTTGGTCGACACGGTGGTGTGTGCATCGACCCAGTATTCCCTCAAGCGAGTTGGGAAGACGTCCGCCACGGCGTATCGCTCTGGGCGCCGCACCGCGGCAAACGGCAGCCGCACCCGCGCCAGTGTGTCCTGCACATCCTGCAAGCAGCGGATCCACAGAAGCGCCGAAAGGCAGAGATGGAGGCGTGCAGCGTAGGGCAGCGCATGGCACAGCTGCCAATGTGCCTCTGTAGCCTCCGGTGTGAAGCGCACCTTTGGGTCTGCACTCCCTAGCACCGATGCACTGCCACGGCCGTCGCTGGAGACCGGCGTGGACTTGCCTGACACTTCACGCGCTGCCGACGGCGACAGTCGAGCAGGCTTCTCAATTAAGTACGCGCTACGCCGGCCAAGATCCACGAGCGAGGTCCAGCGCTCCACTGGGTGCATACGCATCCACATGGCACGCCGCAGCTTCACGGTGCGTGAAGTGGGAATCGCATGTGCACGTTCTTGCTGCTGGGGATGCTGATCATGCTTGGATCGGCGCAGACACGCAAGCGCGGTCGCCGAAGTCCAGCGCTCGGATGTGTCTGTGACAAAGCCGAAGTGGTCGCACACACCACATCGTTGACGTGAAGCAACGTACCGGTACATCGCGCTCTGCAGCACACGCAAATCAGCGCTGGGGCCCCTCTCAATGAAAAAAGATGCAAATCCGCTTGCGTCGAAGCCCTGCTCACGTACGGCAGTGGGCACCAGGGAAGGGATACGAAGCAGAAAACTTCGCAACTCCAAGCGTCTGGGGACCGCGCACTGCTGCGATCGACACGAGCGCGGCAATCCTCTTCTCCCTCCACCTCACTCTTCGCCGACCACCGCTGTGTCAGCGTCGCTTGCTGGCGTCCGGCCAGTGGTATCGTCCCAGCGCAATGGTGCGCATAGCAAGACAGCAATGGCAGCAAAAGCCGAGCAAAGAATGGAGACCGAGGGCGCTCGCTCAACGGAGATGGGGCCGCCCCTACCAGGTTTTCCGTGCTTAGAGTTCCTCGAACGAAGAAGCAGAGGTGTGCAGCAACACAAGAGCAGAGTATGAGGACATGCGGAAAAAGTGAAGCGCAAGTGGTGAAGCGTTGCCAGTGGCATATGCATGAGCACGCCACCCCATATCCGCCTCATGCCTTCCAGTGTTTGCACAGGAGAGGAAGAGGCCAGCGTATGCGTGTGCGTGTGCGTGTGCGTGCGAGGGTGGACAGAGAGACAGGAGCAGAGACTGCCAGGACACCGTCGCGCCATTTTGTGGATCGTGACTCCACATATGTGCCGGAGGGCTTTTCGCTCAATTTTCAAGAAACCGGAAAACGGGGGAGAGGCGGGAGCTTCTGCTGTCATCGCTGCAAGCGCAGCACCTTGTTGCTGCCACAGACTGAGGCGAGCATGGAGTATTCGGCGTGCCGTCGGTAGTTTACGTTTCTACTTTGTTAGTTTGTGTGCATGTGTGTGTGTGTGTGTGTGCTGCGCGCTTTCTTTTTTGATGAACGGCGTAAACAAAGCATGCACACCCACACGAAATAGTGAGCGCGCGTGGGGGCGATGGACAGAGGGAAGCATCCACAAAAGAGTGTTGGCTTCTCTGCAATGTATCAGCCTTCGTGGCACTCGCGGAGCCGTGCGGCGTAGTCCTTGAAATCGACTGGTTTTCCCTCCATGATGTCCTGCAGTAGCAGAGTCTTGATGGCGCGCAGCTGATCCCGCTTCTCTGCCGCGGCGGTACACGACACCACGTATTGATCGTGCACATTCTTGGCCTGCGCTACGTAAGCCGTGTACCGAGAGTTGCGCTCCCGCTCCTCTTGCGCCCGCTTCGCCGCTGCCGCCTCGCTCGCCGCCTTCTTTGCCTCCGCAGCGCGCAGCGACGGCAACAGCCACGGCTTGCTGTAGTTGAGCCACGGCTTCTGCTTCTTTGCGAACTCGGCTGCATCATCTGCGGAGTGGCTGGCTAGCGCGATGGACTTCTCAGCGCCCACCTTCAGGTTCGCCCCCTCCGCAGAAACAGCGGCGGCAGAAGACAGTTGCGCTAGCGCGGTAGCGTCGGTGAAAGAGGGGATGGGGGTGAGGGCCGGCGCACACCGCAGCAGGTGCTCCGCCGGCAGGGGTGGGCAGTCGCGCACTGACGCGCACACGCCATCCTCGTCGTGCTCGCCTCGCCTTCGCTTTAGGTAGGGTTCGCCCGACTGCAGATGTCTGTGCACTGAGCGCAGTGTCGCTGCGTCGTGATTGTTAGCAGGCATAAACCGCAGTGAGAGACTGTACAGCCAATGCTGCACCTTGAGGTGCCCTACGATGCAGGACGCGCTGCTCTGCAGCAGCTCCGGGTGCAGTGCCGACAGCGGCGCGTCCGGGAGCGCTAGGGCGCGTGCGGCTTGGCAAAACACACGCAAGTTGCCCTGACGCTGGGAGAGCAACGGATTTGTCGACCAGTTCAGCAGCGAGAGATCGATGCAGTGGCTTGGGAAGCAGGCGGCCAGGACAAGGGCATAATCGGCACCCGTGTAAAGGTACGGCGCTACCCACCGCGCAGAGTCTGTGTGCCTGTTGTCTACGGATGAGGCCGAGTCGTTCTCGCCTCCCTGGCGCCGGTCTTCTGCGTGAAGCACGAGCGGAAGATGCGCAGTGTGCCGCAGCATGAACGCGGCAATCTCCTCCTTGGTGGGCGGCCGCGCGTACTGGCTCGGCGGCGCTTTGGAGGAGCCCGCAGGCGATGGCATGGCATCCCCGATCACGCGCGCCCCGGTTGCGCTCTTCGATGTACTGCAGCCGCTTGCAGAGGTCGCAGTGGTCGCCACAAAACGCGAAGGGCACAAAGAATGTTGTGTGGGCTCCGCACGATGCAGCCTGCCGAGCTTGTGAGGTCGACCTCCGATCTCTTTTTCCGCTGTTGCTCTGTTTCTCCTGCCGGCGCGAGGGAAGTTGCGGAGAGGCAGAGGCAGTGCCGTCGACACTACACAGACACGCACGCGTCCGCAGATTAACGAGCGGCGCCTCAGGGATCTCTATCTATGAGCTCGCGCTCTCTCGTCGTGACGGGGTGGCTGCACGGGGCGAGAAAGGAGTCTTGAGTGAAGCTGGTGCGCGCTGGTGGTTTAACCGATAATCGGGCGCGATGGAGCCAGCAAGTCAAACGACGGCGTGTAAGGGGAGAGACGGAGAGGGGAGGGGGGGGGGCGAAGAGAAGAGAAAGAGATAGGTGCGTCAACGAAAAAAAAAAAGATAGCGAGAAGCGCGTCCGAATCAGGAAAGAGAGATGAAGTCCGGCCACGGTATTGCAAAATGCGGCGCATCGCGCAAGCAATGCTTGTGTGCCCGTATGTGCCTCCTCGCAGGAGACTGCATACGGGCTGCGGTGCAACCTCGCGCCATGGTCTGGGCGTAAGTCGGTGGAGTTCTGTGAGGTCTTCCTCATTCGCACATGCACGTCACGAGCTTGCTTGGGTTCCCTTCCTCTCCCCGCCTCCCTTATTTGCCTCTCCGTCTTCACGTGTGGGTGGGCGAGAGAGCAGCGGTCCCACAAAAAAAAGCCGCCTTGTCTAGAACAGGTCATGCAGCAGATCGGCGTCGTCCTCAACTGCACGCGGCGCCTTTACGCCGACGGCACGCTCGTGCCCCTCTCTCTGTGGGCGCGTCTGCAGCCACGCTTCCATGGGCTGCGGTGCTGCCGCACCATTCGAGAAGGCGCCATGCACTACCACATCGCCAGAGCTGAGGCCGGCGAAGAGACAGCCGTCAGCACGGCTGATATCCGCACATGCGCAGAGGACATCCTCGTCTTGCTTGCCGGCCCGCCAGACCAGCGTCGGGTCAAGTCGGTCGCCATCCGCGTAGCAATACTGCACTACGTGGCCGCCCTTGGTGTGCCTGTAGCCGGCACGACTTGTGCACGTCATCATTGAAGACCCACCACCGCGCCCGATCGACAGAGCGGTCGTGTCGAGCACATGGGGCAGCCCGGTAGCCGCCTCTTGAACGACTGCTTTCGGCGCAGTGGCACCATCGCTGTGAGAGAGCCGGCGGAGGTCGATTATCTTGACAGCGCTGCCCAGACGTACGGCAAGCCCGTAACTGCCGGAAGCGTGCGAGGCGCCTGCATCCTTCTGGTGTAGCTCCATCATGCCGCCCACGTGCTTCTCCATGAAGGGGTCCTCCGTCGCCTTGCCTGGCCCTGCCGGTGCTGCTGCAGCGTACATATTCACCGTGGCGATGGCCCCGCCGGGACGGTATTTCACCCTGCTATCCCATATCTGCACTCGGCCATCCTGCCCTCCGCTGGCAAAAACGCGCCCCAGTCCATTGTGGAAGCGGTTGAGGCTGGCCACGCTCTCCACCACATGGGTATCGGTCAGCTGCCCCGATCCGTGCTTCACCGCGTACACACTCCTCTGCTTGAACGTGGCGCTGTTCCACAGCCGCACCGTGCCGTCTTGGCTGCCCGTGAAGAAGGCGGCTGCGTCGTGGGTGTGCGCGGCGACGCACGTGACGGGAGCGCGATGGCCCTTGCACTGAATCACATCCATCAAGCCACGCTCCCCGATTGCGCAGTACCCCAGCTGTTCCCCAGACGCTCGCACCAGCGCCGGGCTGTCCCCATCCTGGCAGGCGACAAAGTAACTGTCGTCGCTCGCGCATGCCAAGGCGATGATGGGCTGCAATCCCGAGATGCGGTTCACAAACGGCGTCAGCACCCGCGTTGGCTGCAAGCGATACGACTTGAGAGGAACGGTGAAGTCCCACATGCACAGCTGCCCATCCTCGCTGCCGGCGCACAGCGTCGTACCAGCCGTATTGAGTGTGAGGCAGCGGATGCGGCCCTTGATGTCGCTGTGCAAGCGGTAGCCACCGTCGACGTCGTTTCCAGCACTGCGCGGGGTCGGCGAGGAGGGGAGCGCTGAAGCTGTCGTCTTCGGAAGAGAGGTCAAGGCAGCCACCGCAGCGACGGTCGCTGCGGATGCGTTCTCCGCTGCCGACCTCAAGAACGGCGCCGTTGAGGGCACCACGGTGTCGCTGAGAGAGGGTGATGCAACGGTTGTGTGAACAACCACCTCTGCCGGGTCGTACTCGTCCCCGCTACTGCTGCTCATGAATAATCGACTTCCTTTTTTTCAAGGGGGACATCCATTTTCGTGCATGCGCGCACGTGCGTGTGCGTGTGTACGAGCAGATGCACGAGTACACAGTCTCGCGTGTGCGCAGCATCATTACCATCCGAAAGACAGAAGAAGCGAACGAGAGCCAGTTCGCGTCACGCAGGCACAGTCACGAAAACACGCACGAAAAGTGCAGAGAGACGAGGGAGGAGAGAAGGTAGCACAAGAAAAATGAAGAAGAGACGTGCCTGCAGTGGCATGCATTAGCCGCCATCACAGCACCTCTGCCTGCCCACCACAGCAGCCTTGTAGGCGTTTGCAAGGTCTATACCCGCGCCTGCGTGCCAGGGGGGGGGTCGCAAGCAAGCATCGAAGGAACCGCACCAGCCGTGCAGCTACCGCGTGCGAGTCTACAACTGCACACGTGGGAGACCAGACTAAAACAACGAATACATACGCCCCATGACTCGCGAGTGATGGGCCGGGTGAGAGCGAGGATCGCGTCTGGTTGCGCATGCGCCGACATGTGCACTCGTTTTGTTCTTTGCGAATAAAAAAAACTAAAAAATGGAAGCGAAGAAACCAAAAATAGAAAAGACGCACACGCCTGCGGGAGAACCGCGAAACACGTCGGCACGCGCCTCACCAGAGAGGCTGTAGGGGTAGCGAGGCTACAACACCAGCACGTGGTGCGAGAGCGCCTACGGTTGTCCTGTGCTTACCAGTTCCAGCGGTGCGGCGCATCGCCCGGCTTCACCGTGAAGACGGAGCGCAGGTAGCCGGCCTTCTCCTTGCCCTGAGCGTCCTTCTTGATGGCGGCGATGAGGGCGGCGTCGATCTTCTTCTGCAGCTGGGCGCGCGCGTCTGACACGGGGGTCTTCTTTCCCGCCTTGGAGGTCTTCTTGGCAGCCTTCTCCGCCCTAGCCTTCTGTTTGTCGCCCATGAAGTCGCCCTCGCTCTTGGTCAGCTTCTCTGCCTTGGGGCGCTGGAACACCTCGGGGGTGATGGGCGCCGTGTCAACGCTGGAGATGTCGACCTTGGTGCTGGTGGCGATC
>NC_018260.1:239216-240005 GCF_000227135.1 Leishmania donovani | reverse complement strand
GGCTTCACCGTGAAGACGGAGCGCAGGTAGCCGGCCTTCTCCTTGCCCTGAGCGTCCTTCTTGATGGCGGCGATGAGGGCGGCGTCGATCTTCTTCTGCAGCTGGGCGCGCGCGTCTGACACGGGGGTCTTCTTTCCCGCCTTGGAGGTCTTCTTGGCAGCCTTCTCCGCCCTAGCCTTCTGCTTGTCGCCCATGAAGTCGCCCTCGCTCTTGGTCAGCTTCTCTGCCTTGGGGCGCTGGAACACCTCGGGGGTGATGGGCGCCGTGTCAACGCTGGAGATGTCGACCTTGGTGCTGGTGGCGATCACGTAGCGGGAGTCGATGCGGCGGATGGGGACGCCATTGTACTTCATCGGGCCGGACACGACCAGCGGGCCGTTGTGTGGCAGCTGCTTCAGGATCACGGCGCGGCGACCGCGGAAGCGGCCGGCGAGGATGATCGCGATGACGCCGGGAGCACAGCTCTTGCGCAGAGTCGTGTACTCCGGGCTCTTGCGCGACACCTTCTTCGCCGCCTTCCTCTTCGCGGCAGACGCAGCGGATTTGGTGGCGGCCATTCGAAACAACTCGCGTGGAACCGAGACTGTGTGAGCGGCGCCGGCAAGTGAAGGGAGAGATAAAGGTACGCGGGCGTGTACGCGTGCGCGGCAAGACAAAGAGAAGAGAGTCACGGGAGAGAGAAACGTGTGCATTTGAATGAGCGTACGCTGATGGTGATGAGATGGAGAGCGGTGGCGGGGAAGGAGGGGGGCCGCAGGTGTGCATGTCAAGAACACGGGGCTCACGGAC
>NC_018260.1:205292-239117 GCF_000227135.1 Leishmania donovani | reverse complement strand
GGCGCGGCGACCGCGGAAGCGGCCGGCGAGGATGATCGCGATGACGCCGGGAGCACAGCTCTTGCGCAGAGTCGTGTACTCCGGGCTCTTGCGCGACACCTTCTTCGCCGCCTTCCTCTTCGCGGCAGACGCAGCGGATTTGGTGGCGGCCATTCGAAACAACTCGCGTGGAACCGAGACTGTGTGAGCGGCGCCGGCAAGTGAAGGGAGAGATAAAGGTACGCGGGCGTGTACGCGTGCGCGGCAAGACAAAGAGAAGAGAGTCACGGGAGAGAGAAACGTGTGCATTTGAATGAGCGTACGCTGATGGTGATGAGATGGAGAGCGGTGGCGGGGAAGGAGGGGGGCCGCAGGTGTGCATGTCAAGAACACGGGGCTCACGGACGATGCGAGGCAACGTCAAGTCGAGACGTTCCCTTTTCGCCGTGTCCTTTTTACGTGCATCGTGCGCTAGGGCACCAACAGAGTTTAGCAGCGACGCACAAGTCGAAACCGCATGTGTGAAACATGGAGCTGTTTGCAATGCGGTGCACGCTTATAATCGAATCCGCCTCTTGGTCCTTTGGGGGGAAGGGGGCACACACACACACATGAGCGCATGTGAACCATCCCGCCGCACGTACCCTGCGAGTTGCGGAAGACCATAGGGAAAGCGACTGGAGACGCATACGTGTGACGAGCATGTCGTTACATCTCAGAGAGAGAGGCAACACGAGCGCGTGCCGATGAAGCAGAGAAGAGGAAGAAGGAAAAGGGTCGCAATACCACCATTGCACACGTTTCTATCCCCTATATCTCGCCTTTCCTTCGCTGAGCACAACGGCGAGGCACCAAAGGCGCAGAAAGGTAAATGTGAGCACTGCTGCCACAGCGAATATTGTAGCACGGAGAAAGGCGACAAAGGTGGTCGAGGTGGCGGCGTGACAGCGTCTCGGGCTACACCCGGCTCGTCGGCCGTCAATGATGTAGATGTCTTGATGTAAAGCATAAGGGAGAGAGGGAGCCGCGGGCCTATGCAGGTGAACGTACCAGCGGAGGCAGTGGTGATGATGTCGCCGTGACGTGGCGCGTGCCCAGTCGTACGAATCTCGATGAGTGCGTGCGCGTGCTCGGGGCGGCGCCAGTGCGCCTAAACGAACAAAAAGACATAGACTTATTCATGTGGCCTGTAACACAATGCAGAGGCACACACTCCCTTAGCGGCTGCAGTTGATGAGGGAGAAGAGCACTGACACGGCCATCTGAGCCGTAGCGAAGGAAAAGAAGAGTGCCGCTGCGTTCTGCGGCCTCATCACCGGTGAAAGAACGAAGCCGAGAAAGCCGCTCGCGCTGGAGGCGACCCAGTACAGCCCCATCACGGTCCCCTTCATCCGCTCCGGGGCGTCGTGGTACGCCACCTCCATCACAGTCGGGTCTACGAAGGCAGAGGCGAAGCCTTGCAGAATGTACGGCATTACCAGCCACCCCGCCGACAGCTTCTGTTGACCTTCGCGGAGAATGTAGTTGTCCTCGCCTTCATAGTAGCCACGGCTGTTGATGGAGCACTGTAAGAAGCCGCACCAAAGCATGGAAACGCACATGCACGCAAAGCCTGCCAGGATGCGAAGACAGGCGGAGGGAACACGGTACCGCAGCACGTGCGGAAGCAGCCACTGGTCCCAGAGAGCCAAGAAGAGAAGCATGGTGACGGTGTTGACGTTGTTGAAAAGCTCCTCAGGCACGGTCAGGGGCATATCCAGCGCCGCGGCCTGGTACATGAGGTTTGTGCTGAACTGATTGCAGATCAGCCAATAAATGGGCAGTGCAATGAAGGCCTTGCAGATTCGCAGCGTCGCGCGGCAGTCCGCCACCCAGAGCGAGGTGCCAGCGGCGTCGACGCCAAGGTCCGCAACGGAGGTGCTGCTGCTCGGACCACACGCAGCCAAGGTAGAACACTCGGAAGTCGCAGTGGCTTCGTCAGGGACGGCGTGGTGGGCAGCAGAGGTGCCTCCTGTCTCAGATGAAACCGACTGTAGCTTGGCACAGGCATAATCTAGCCAGTCGTGGGGATTCGAGATGCCACCGCGGCTGTCGGGCACAATTCGCGCACTGCCTCGCAGCACCGCCCACCTGTTTTGCAGCGCGAGCACGGTCACGCGAACGAGCACAAACTTGGGTGCTGGCGCGTTGCGAGGCAGCCAGTCAAAGCGCCCGTAGAGGAAAGCGCCGCCGAGGCCGACCGACAAGGCCGCTAGCAGGAAGCTGTAGTAGTAGCCGGTTGTGTGCTCCTCACCGCCCTGCGAGAGGCGATGGCTATCGAAATTGCGCAAGAGTGGGGCAACAAAGCCTCCAGCAAGGCCGCCGATGTTTCCCACCCAGTAGGCGTACACAAACAGGCGGGAGAGGGCCGCCTTCACGTCCTCCTCCTCGTACAGAGACGCGGTGGTGTCTGCATTGGTGGTGGAGCCGTACAGCGAAGCATCGCACTTCGGCGCGTCACCCACTTTGGCAGCCGCATCGGCGGCGACACCCTCGCGAGCCGCCCCCGGCAAGGAGGCTATCTGACGTGTGGAGAGATCGGCAGCATTGGCAACACTCGAAGCACTCTCCGCCGCCTCTGCCCTCCCGGCGTCAACGATGGTTGGCAGCCGAATGAGGGCGTTACGGTAATGCAGCACGACACAGTCCGCCATGATCGGATTGGTGCACACCTTCATAGAACCGTACCCGGCGCCAAATCCCAGCAGTGCCACAGCAAACAGCGCCTTACTACCACAGTTCGCGTCGAGAGGGAAGGCGGTGTATAGCCAGGGCGTAGCCGACACGCACAAAAGGAGCAGCGAGGCTGTGTAGACGGCTAGCGCAGTGGCCAGCACACGCGGTCGACCAACCCGGCTATCCGCCACACCCGACGCAAGGAACGCTGCCCCGGGGACGAGGATGTAAACGATGTTAATCAGCGCATTCGCCGCCGCCGGGCCTGTCCGGAGCATGATGGTGCAATAAGTGAAGAGAGAAAAAGCAACGGCGTAGTAGCCGAGACGCTCGACAAACTCGATACCGAGCAACGCCCAGACAGAGCTAGGCAGCCCGAGAAACAAGCACATATCGCTGGATATGTCTCGCCCTACCAGTGATTCACTGTGTGGGGGGGGAGGGGAGGGGGTAAGCTCCCCTGGTGGAGAAGCCAGGTGCAGAACAGGCAGTCGCCGTACCTTTCACTTTCGTCGGGTTGTTGCGCCTTATGAGCCACAGCACCCGCGCGCAGAGCGGAGTGTGGGTTACGGAAAGAGGGAAGGTGGGTGAAACCATAATGTGCGCCCGTACCAGATCACGAGGCAGACAGAAGAGAGAAGCGAGAAGGGCTTACAGCAGGATCAGGGCGGTCACGCAATAACCCACATGCACACGCATAGGGCTATGTACACACATGCACACAGAGATGCGCGTCTGCGCGGTTGGCCGTGCGTGTCTCTTCCATGTGCGTGCATTCGGTGTGAAGGTGCGTTTTCGTGGACCGGCATGGGTGGGTCCATTGCCGCTCGGCTTAGATGCGAAGGACTGGCCGTTTTACACGAGAGGGGAAGCGACGAGAAAGTCCGCGACGCGCCGGACATTACACGAGATGTGAGCAAAAGGAAACACAGAGAGGCAGGGAAAGATGCGCTGAAGAGGTGCGGAGAGGCGTGTGCACGCGAAGGGCGGACAAGACGCGGTGCACACGCGCTAACGGTATCCGCAGGCGAGCCTGTGGGTGCTGACGAGAGCTGCGGTGGGGGAGGAGGGAGGGAAGAAAAGGAAAGGAGACGGGGAGTTGCAGCCGCCAGCGACGTGTCAGCGTAGCCAGGCTGGAGCAGGAGCATGGCCACGAACATGACAGCAGACAGAATGCGTGAGCAGGGGTATACCTGTAAACGCATACGTAGAGACAGATAGGCGCAAGGCATGCGCCTCCAGAAGTCGCTCGCCTCTCACTCTCGTCTCTCGCCTTTTTGCGAGCAACACCGACACTCACGCAACGCGGTGGATTTTGAGACGATCAACGAGTTCGCTGGCCTTGCACACAACGTGCAGCACGGGCATCAGCTGCGGCATCTCGTACGCCTCTTCGCGGAACACCTCAAGCAGTGGCCAGGACTGGTCGACCTCGTAGTACTGTGCGTCGTTGGCGCCGTCATCGATCTTGAAGAAGACGATAATGTCGTCAAGCTTTTGGTAGCGTCCGCGATCGTCCCAGGGGAAGGGCATGAGCTCATCGAGGAGCTCCGCTGCGCACACGTCACACGCGACGTCGTGCATGATGTCTGTCTGCTGGTACTCGTCGTATATGAAGAGCAGCGGAACGTGCAGCATGCCGTCCGTATCAAAGTATGGCTTTGGGTTGCCGTAGACCCCCATCTGCTCGCTCGTCACCTCCGCCCTGGAGGAGATCTTGATGCCGCTGGAGGTGATGACGCGAGCCACATTCGACACTTTCGCCGCCTGCGAGCGCGCCGCGCGCCGCTGTTTCGCCTCCTCTGATGTTTGCTGCTCCTTGCCCTGCAAGCACTTCTTTTCCATTTCCAAAAACTCCGCCTGCGCCGCGGCGTCCATGGGCGGGTCAACGACACGCCGCCCCTTCTCGAGCAGCTGAAGCCCCATGTCGTACTTCTTCAGTGCGAATGCGCACTTCGCAGCTCGGTAGTATGCCTTGCGGTAGTGAGGGTCGAGGATGATGGACCGCTGCGCGTCCGCGAGCGCGTGGCCATAGTTGCCAATGATAAACTGGGCAAGGCTACGGTTGGCGTAGATGGTGGAGGACAGCTTCGTGTTCTTTCCCTTGGCTTGCAAGGCCTCGGTGTAGCTGTAACACGCAGCACGTGCGAGGTTCTCGCGGCGCTCTTGGTTGGGGTTGAGAGCCATGTTCAAGGCGCGGTTGCCGTGCTCCTTGCGATTCTCGGCAATCTCGTCCGGTGGCACCTCGTCGTACACGATGGATGCGAGCGCTGCGCAGTTGGCGTTCTTGTCAATATCTTCCTCCGTAATATTCTCCATAAAGAACGGCATCGTCTCCCACGCGTCTGGGTCGATCTGGTAGTTGCCGCGCCGGTTCCAGATTTCGTCGATCTCATGTTGGAGTTGGTCAATGTGCTCAACCTGCTCTGAGGTGAGCGCGTCTGCGTTGACGAGGCCGCGGAGCATGGCAAGCACACGCACACACAAGAAGGCGCGAAAAAAAAGGGAAACGCCGGCGGCGACAGGTGGAAAGATACAAGAGCCGAAACCAGGAGAAGCTAAACGGATGGAACCAAGCGGAGAACACGTGGCCGTGGAAATAAACACAGGAGGCGGATCCCTGGGAAGTGTGCGTGTGTATCCGGGGAGAGCACGACAAGTGCAGAGAGAGAGAGAGTGGGACTTGCTGTGCTTACACTCGTGTGAACAGAGCGAGGAGGATAGAGGGGAAGCGCGGTGGAAAAAGGCGCAGAGAGGAAGAGAGAGAGAGCAGTGAGACGGCGAGGAAAATGATGTATTACATCTCGCTGGAAATAGCGAAGCCACGAGAAACTGGCCCACACAACCCGGCACGCCAAACAGAAAGAGAACGCAAAATGCACTAAGCCACATAACTGGCGTGAACTGGAAGAGGAAGGTGAACACACACCGGCCAAAGGGGAGGGCGAAGGGCGGAAGAAGGGCAGCTGGCTGCGGGGGAGCACATGCATGCATACATGAGCAAACATCTGAGTTGACTTGCTTCTTCACCAGCCGCCCCTGAAGCAATGCGATCCATCAAGCCCGCAGTCACTTTCCTTCGGTGCACTTGTCTCTGTTGTTGTCCGTTCTGCATCATTGGCACGCACACACACACACACACGTCGCTGCTACTGTGAAGGGTCCAGCTCCAGCTGGGGCTTTCGGTCTCCTACGCCATCATCGTCAACCGCACCAAAAACAAGTACGGACCAGAAAGGCCCGAAAAGCACCGACCATGCACACACATACGCACATGCGTGCGCATCGTCATGCATCGCTCGAGAAAACTGGATACGTGCGCTAGTACCAGGTGCGGGGAACAATTGGCTTTGTGCGCTGCATGTAGTCCTTCCAGCGCGGGATGTTCACCGGCTTCAAGAACTTCGTGTCCGGGTCCTTCGCGTAGTCCACCACACGCACGAACGGCGCAAAAGGCAAGAAGAAAGTCTGCTGCGGCTCTTTCCAGATGTTCTCCTTTGTGACGAGGGGCAGCGTGGTGCGCTTCTCGCGCGTGACGTCGGGGTCCTCGACAAACGCGAACTGATGCACAAACTCGTGATCATTCGATACCCACCAGCGGTTGTACTTGTAGACCACCTCTCCCGGCTGCACTCCAGCAGCGGCGGCCACCGCTTTGCCCTTGTGTTTGCTAAGGCGAGCCTCCTCTCGTTTCATGTACCGCTGCAGGGCAAGGCGGCGTGGCAGGTGCACTCTGTGGTAGTGCTCCTTAAAGCTGTCGACCAGCACGCAGCTGCGATGCAGCATGCTGGAGACTGCGCAACTTCTTTTCGCTTGCGTTGTGTTTAATGAGGTATGTGCGCCCCCGCAAGTGTGCGGCGAAGAAACAAAGACGAGAAGGGGGCCAAAGAGGGAGAGCGGTTGGGAGATGGTGCGCGAGTGGAGGGGGAAGGGGCGAGGGAAGGGAGGAGCTGGAAAAGCGGGGCTTCATCACCTGAGCAAAGCACGGCAGAAATGGGGGCAGCAGGCGTTGAGATCCGCCTGGCGCAGACGCCTCGGAGAGGGAGAGAGGGGGAATGAGAGACAGCAGCCAATGCACCGGTGGATGAGGATTGAGCGAGGAGGAGGGATGGAGAAGTATAAGACGCGGAAGAACAAGAAAAGTCAGCAACAACAATAAAAAAGGGGAGGGGGGCTGCACGGCTCTCGTCTGCTCTCATGCCGCACCGCGTCGTCTATATATATATATATATGCACGCATATGCTGCTCATTACTCGGACATATGACGTGAGAAGGGACACACACCCACAGAAAAGAAGAAGGCAGAAAAAAGGGGAGAGCAACGAAAAGAGAAACGCGAAAAGAGAGATGTGCTGCGCAACCTCCCTTTCGCACACACACACACCTCCTTGTCGTTGTGGCATTGTTTTTCTTTATGCGGGGGGAGGGCGATCAAGCACACGAGCTGGCGTCTCACGCTCCTCGACGGAACGAACGCTGGCTCACGTGCGCGCTCAATCATTGGGGGGGGGGGACAACACACAGATGGTGCATTCTCTCCGCCTCGTGAGAAAGCCCACTGGCGCATTCGCCGTGTAGCAGTCCTCACATCTCCGCTCTCCCCACCAACTGCAGCGCGATAGATCGTGCTTTGTTGCTCCTCACCTGCATTGTTCCTCTGTTCATCTCCATGCCTCGTTCGACTCGTCCGTGTTGCTGGGCAGTCACGCTCATGCGCGCACGCTCAGACGCTCTTGTTCACATTGAAGAGTCATCTCTGATCGAGGGTACAAAGAACGCGGTCTTGCTTCAACGCACACTCACAAAGTCTGTGCATACTTTGTCTGTGCTGCTTCTTCATTTGATGTGCCTTTTTTTTTGGAGGGAGGGGGAGGAGGAGGGGGGGGGGGGCTGTCAGCGCGCTAAGAGACATGTGGTGATGGGGAATCGGGCACGCGCAGGATTGAATGCACAACAAACGAGAGCCGCGTTTGGAAGAAAGAAAGAGCGGTTTACAGCGCCTGCTGCTGGTTATCACTCCTCTCCCCCCCCTCGCAGTGCTCACTTCTCGTCTATTTCGCCTGTGCATGCGCTAAAGCTTATTTTTTTTCCCACCGCCGTCTCGTGCTACATTGGGGGGAGAAGGCCCCTACTCGTGCATGTGTATTTGGGTGTGTGTGTGTGCCTTGCGTCGTCCGAGTGAGCTTCTCTTTGAGCCGCGTCATCGCACCCACCCGGTGCTCCTCACAATTCATTGTGTGTTTTCGCCTTCTAATGTTGCTGCGCGTCATTCGCCCGCTCAGTAACGCGGGGCACAGCGCGCACACACACACACACGCATACACCCACCTCAGACCGGAAAAAGAGGGAGGGGGAGGCGCACTGTGTAACCGTGTTTGTCAACGAGTGGGTGGATGCGCAAAAATAAAACAAAAGGTCGTTTAAAGATGCACGCACCTCAAGCGCATGCGCACACACGATGATGAGAAATACGGTTGCCGTGCACTGCACGATATCGTCTCCTGCGCCACTAGACAACCTCGATGGCGCCCGCAAAGCATAAGAGAAGGAAGGAAACACACACACACACACACAGAGAGGGGGGAGGAGAACAAGACATTAAGACACCAGTGATACGCGGCAGTCACAGCGCATTCACCTACAAGTACACTCGTGCGAGAGCGCGCACTTCCTCCGCCGTTCTCTTTCTTTCCCTCGCGTACGCACATGAGCAAAGTCGCACACACGGTATAAAAACGGTGATGAGGGTGGCAACCTCCCCGTTACATATATATGTGTGTATGGGTTTGACTCGGTGCGCGCCTGCACATTTATATATATATATGTGTGTGTGTGTGTGGGTGGGTATGTATCGATTTCGGTGTCCATGGTGAGCGCTTCGCGGCGACCAAAACGAAGAAAAAGGAGGAGGAGGAGGAAAGGGAGGGGGAAAGGAAGCGAGTAGGTGAGAACACGAGAAGAAATCAAAATGAGGTACTCGGTAGAAAAAGAAAAGCCAATATATATATATTATGTATGGAAACGCCTCCACACAAAAAGAAACGACATGTGCAGGCAGGCAGGCAGGCAGACACACCGACACGGAGAGAGAAGAAGCTAAAAAAAAAGAGAGGTGGCACTGGAACAGAGGTAAAAGAGAGAAGCGTAGAGGAAGGACGGAGGCCCATCACCTGAGCAATGTCCAGAGGCTGTTTCTGTGCGCGGCTGTGCATTTCGTGTGTGGCTGTTTGTATTCGATTCGTTTTTTGCTGGTGCCTGTTTGCCGTGTCTCTTCCTTTTTCCGTACTACACGTCTTCCCTCCGCCCTCCGAATCCCCCCGACACACACGCACACCCGCGATCCTCCCCTTTTTACAGCGCTCAGATACCATCTGTACCTCGTTCTACGTTTCCCGCTTCGCCAGAAGCCGTTGTGTTCGCTCTTTCCTCCCTTTATAAGACATATAGGGCATTCTTTTTTGTTCGTTTGGGGTTTCGCTCTGTATCGCCTGCACAGCTGAATTTTTCCTCCTCCTCCTCCTCGTTAGCCTTATCCCTCGCACTCAGCGTGGGCTACGTCCATAAATACGTGGGACTCTTTTGTTGTTGTTCGCTCGCCAGCGTCTCTCCTTGCGTGCGATGGCGTGCCATCCGCCGCCACGGAAGAAAGAGACGTTGCGTGTGCGAGGTGGTGATGCTGCCGATGACGAGAATGCGCTCGGAACGTGCTCGACAGTTCAAAAAGACACGGAGCGCTATCATGGGAAAAAGGGAGGAAGGGGAGGGGGTTGGCAGGACGGCGGAGAAGTCACAACCTTTGTGTACACCAAGGACGCCTCTTCATGGGCTGCTCCGTTTCTTGTCCGACTACCCCCTCCCCCACTGGCCCACTTTCTGTGCACGCACCCTTGCTTTCACACATTCATGGCCTCCCTGAGTGCGCACCATGTATCCCAGCTGTAGGGAGTCACAAGAATACGCGCGAATCAGCAGCCTCGCTTACGAAAGCAGTGAAGCAGTCACGCCCGTGCTCTCCCTTGTCACGCAAACGCCAAGTAGGCTGCTGCTGCTGCTACACGGCACCATTCGCGCGTGCCGCCACTTTTTTCTATTTCTCCGTGCAGATTTCCGCGCCGAAGAAGTGAAAGAGGAAAAGTAAAAAGGTCGAAGGAATGATGGAAGGCGAAGCACATCACACACACGCGCACACGCATCAACACAGTATCATAAAGAGAGTTCGATCTAGTAGATGTACGGAATGAACTTGTAGGGTACCAGCTTCACATACTCGTCCCACATCTTGCCGTACTTGGCCCTACAGCGGTGGTCGTCGCGGCGCTCGCGGTCCATTAGGTGACCGAGAAAGAAGAAAAAGTAGAAGAAGGGGATAAAGGATTCGAAGCCGCACGCGCTGCCCCACAGGAACGCCATCACCAGATCCACGGTGTAGTGTAGCTTGCGGCCGTAGCGGTAGAAGCCGTCCACGAAGAGCTCGCCAGTGGCGCTCTTGAGCGTTCGGGGATTCTCGATGTAGCACCACGGCACCTGCGGGAAGGCGTTGTTCCGGATGATCTCCATCGGCACGCCGCTGCGGCGCATGCGGAAGTGGTTCTTCTGCGAGTTGATCGCGTCCCATAAGTAGTATGCCAGGAGCAGGATGCACGCCATCAGCACCAGTACCCACCGCGGATGCTCCTTCTTCTTGAGTACCGTCTGAATGTACATGGACTGCATGCAGTAGAGGAACGGCACGCCGCACGTGTTCCAGTACGCCAGCATCCAGCCAAACTTTTCGTAGTAGATGTCCCACGTCGTGATGATGCACTCCTCGCCCTTCTCAACAGCGTTGACATAGAGTAGGTGGGCGCTGATCATGAAGACCATGTTGCCGGTGAGGTAACCCAGCTCGTTGTACTGCTCCGCCGCGCAGCTGAGAGTGAGCATCATGAGCAGCACCCACGAGTTTCGGCACTCGGCAAAAAGCTTCACGTCGATGTTGCCCGGAAGGCGGAAGTTGAGGCCGCTGCCCATGAAGAAGTCGTAGATGAAGTTGCCCGTCATGCGGATGCGGCGCTTGTAGCCAGCGATGTAGACCCACACGGCGATGATGTCCGCGACGATGGTGGCTACGGTGAGGAAGTGACCGTAGTTGCGGCGCAGCTCATTTATCGGGTACACCCCGTAGTAGTGGAGAAGGCCGACGATGATAAGCAAGCAGTACCATGCGGTGACAGCGTTGCACTTGTAGGTCAGCCGATACCCGTTCTCGGAGGGGAGCGGCAGCCCCTTAACGTACAATGCGGGCAGCACCAGGGCCAGTAAGTACTCCAGCAGCAGGAAGCCAAGGAATATGCAGAACGTCTGCGCCGTCGGGCAGGCGTGCTCAGCGAGGAAGGAGAAGAACACTTTCTGCATCTTCTCGCCCTTCAACATGGGATGGCCGGGGTAGATGATCGTTCCCTGAAACAACTCGATGCACACGTAGAAGTAGTATATGATCACATGCGACACGATCATTATGCCCAAAACACCGAGGGGGCCGTTGAACTCCCAATTGCCACGCCACACATCCTTCTCTGGGGTGAACTTGCGCTCCACTGGGGCGTAGTACGCTTCCTCAGGCGTGAGGACCCTGGCGCGACTGGGAGTTCTGGAGCGCGCGCGGCTGGCCTTACGCGAGCGAGAGCGGCTGCGAGAGGCAGCGCGGCTGGCGGACTTCTTACTTGTTGGCATGATGTCGTGTCTGGCGGTTGAGTGCGCGAGCACTCAAAAAGAAGACTGTGCAAAGGAAAAGAAGGCTGTGGGCGTAGACCGAAACGCTGCTACAATCGTGTGTGCGTGTGTGCGCGCCTTGTGCTGCCCTCTTCTCTGCTGCTGTCACCCCTCAGACGTAGCAAGGCGGCTCTAGCGGATGTTGCACCGTGCGAAGACCGCAAAACGAACCACAGCGCCGATCCACGCAGCTCTGTCCACGCGAGGAGGCAGGGGACACGAAATCTACAAAGAGCAACCCAGACACGCGCAAAAAGAATTAGTCACGCCACGTCAGACGTGTATGTGCGTGTCGGCACGACAGCAGTGCAGCGGAAAAGGAAGGAGCGCGCTGGTGTGGTGTCTCGGTGACGAGGGCAGCTTCAAAGTACAGAGCTCAAAAAGACGCGTTAGCAAAATCTGAAGTAAGGCAGACGCACGACGACGATGTGTGTGGAAGAGGGAAGGGGGAGGGTTGAAGGCGAGCACACGATGCAGTTCGAAAAAGAGCGAGATATAAATGACTTGACAAATTATGTGTGGTAGCAAGACGCCTGAGAGCTGTACGGATGTGTGTGTCGGGGGGGGGGGAGTTGTTGGAGGGTAAAATGCGTGATGGATACTTCACTCTGCGCGTTTGTGTGCGTGTGCGTGTGCGGAGGAGCAGACGTGAGACAGTGTTGGATGGAGGCACG
Organism: Leishmania donovani; assembly: GCF_000227135.1. NCBI lineage: Eukaryota > Euglenozoa > Kinetoplastea > Trypanosomatida > Trypanosomatidae > Leishmania > Leishmania donovani. The sequence goes on along the minus strand of NC_018260.1, from coordinate 226,997 downwards.
GGAGCAAGACGCTATTCCTGCCCTTGACGGGCATTCCACTTCATGAGGCGACCACCTCAGGAGATATCCACTTCCCTTTCTACGGAGCGACAGACATTGCTGCATGTACCTTACACCAGCTGCTTGCTGTGGTGCGCCACTTCACTGTTCGAGACCTCAAACGGCTACGTTGCACCGCACGAGTGCGCATATATTTACGTATGAGTGAGTGCGCGCGTCTGCGACCGCAATGCATCTAAAAGGTCAGGAGATGGTGAGGGAACACACAACTCACGCCAATGCAAGCGAAAGCAAACCGAGAGAGAGAAACAGAGACCGGCACGCGCATGTATGCAAACCACGCATGTACGCATCTCGTTTTCCCTCCCTCCGCTCTCACTTCGATAGCCCGTTGTAGCTGAGCTGCAGGACCGCCTGTCCACACGCCACCATCATCCCGCACGCCCCACTCATCGACATGCATGGCCGCGACATGAGCGTCATGCGTGATCCGAGGCCCTGCCCGGTGCTGATGCGGTCCTCGCCAGGTCGGTGCGCCGACACGGTGGTGCGCCGAAATTCGGAGATGCCCTCCGTCTTCAGTAGCTGAAAGGTACGAATGTCGCTGGCGGTGTCGGCGCTGGTGCCCTCCACGTCCATTGTGTAAAGGGTGTTGTTGAAGCCCCCGGTACACACCTGTCGGCTCGACAAGAATTGCACATCGAACTTGTCAAAGAGAAGGTTCGACTGATAGATGGTGTCGAGGTCGTCGCGCAGGTGCGGGTGCAGAGCCCAGCGCCGCACCATGCTGCACTCGGGGCTTCCATCGCCGCCGCGCGCGGCTGGGGCCTGCCGACGCGGTGTTGCTGGCGCGTTGCGCGCGCCACCGCTGCCAGCCATGCGGATATCCCACAAGCAGACGGACATGAAGTCGCGACCGGCGATGTACCGCCCAGAGGGACTGAGGGCGCAGTCGCAGATGCTATTTGTGACGTTGCTGAACGGCTCGTCCTCTTCGCGCGGCGGGTTTATGAATGCCTGCGCCGCCTGATCGCCCCATCGAAGCGTCTGCCGCGTGTCGACAACACGCACGCTGCCACCGGAGGTGGCGACGAAGAAGAGAAACGGCTCGTGCGGGAAGTTGCGGACGGCGCGAATAGTCTCGCGTGGGCCGTCCTCGTAGGGGGAGCGCAGGTCCTGGGTCTCGATGGACGTGTCAGGGTACTCGGTGCACCACAGAAGCACCGTCGCGTCGTCGGCGGTCGCGAACTGATCGCTGTACGCGATGGGGCAGATGGAGTTGATGTTGTACTCGTGGTGCATGGCGTAGCGATAAACCGGCTTCATGGCCACTGTAGACGTGCGTGAGCTCGCGGTCAGTGGGCCAATGGTCTTGGTGCCGATCTTGTCTACCGCACGGAAGGGATTGACTGATTCCCGCACAGACATGATCTTGTACAGCTTCGGTACCTTCTCGTTCGCCGCAAGGAGGTACGTTGTGGGGCCGGACTGCGGCAGGAACGCCAGCGCCGTCACCGTCGGCGACACCTCGACGCTGTTCAGTGTATCGATCACGGGAACGTAGGCCTGCTGAGCGACGTAGAAGTCGTACGGGTCACGCACGTGATTGAGGGCCGTCGTGTGGCGAGGTGGGGAGAACAACGATGAGGCTGCGGAGGTGGCTAACGAGTGACGCTTAGCAGCCCCCTCCTCTTCGGCCTCCCCACTGCGTTGAATGATGTCGAGGAGAGTGCGGCGTGGTCCAGCCGCCATCTCGCGCTGGCGCATCACTACGACACGCCCGGTGCGGTCACCCACCGCGACAAAGTCGCCTTGGCTGGTGAGGGCGGAAATGTATTGTGAAGGGTTGTGGTGGAAAGTTGCTGCGATGTGCGTGCCAGAGGCAGCGGCGGCCTTGGCAGCGGGGGCACCACTGGCGCTGGTGGCTGCAAGCGTCCCCTGTGTGTCGGTCGATGAGGGTCGCGTAGAGGTGGCACTCATGTAGGCCTGGAACGGTTTTCCGAATATGTACAGCTGCTCGGCCGTCATGATGGAGATGGTGCTCTGTGTCGGCGCAGACAAGCTCGCGGCACCAAGACTAGCGCCTGCAACTGCGGGGGCGGACTCGTTTGAAGCATGCGAGAGTGCCGACGGAGAGGCCCCTCGGCGCTTCACACATTGGGGAGAGGTAGAGGCCGCCCTCAGCACGGGGGAAGAGCCTTCAGAGGAGCAATCATCGTTGCATCTTTCCGAGGCTGCGGTGTCGCCGTCCTTGGAGTGTTGAGGAATGGCTTGGCGCGCCTGCTGGTGATCAGCCAACGTCGTGAGAGGTGCGGCTCGGCGCTTGCTCGAAGTCGAGTAACCGCCTGGCCCCATCCCGCTGAGTCTGTCCAACGACGGAGAGCGCTCGCCCGAGCCGTGATGCGACTTGGAGGCGAGGATGGCTGCCATTTCCGGGTCCGAGATGCCCATTACCCCTTCCTCCAGGAGTGATATTTCGTGCGAGGACAGGTGCGGCGGCGACAGCGACCTGGTGTGGCCTAGGGCAGAAGGCGCTGAGGAAGATAAGCGGGTCGAGGATGCGCCACCTGCGTGGGAAGGGCCTCCGAGTCCTTTCGGCGCTTGGCTGGATGCCATACGGGGGGAGTACATCCCAGGCTGCCCCTCCTCTCTCATCCGCTCCTGCACACTGGAGGCGCGCGTGCTGAGCGTGCCATCCAAGTTGAGTTTGGGTAGCATGGTCGACAACGAGTGGGCCGCGGCTAAAGATGCGGCGAGGCACGAAGCGGGTGCGAGCAACGCGCCGGCCCGTACGAGGGAAGGTCTATGTCTTCGTGTTTTAGCGTCGGATTGTACTTCGGGGTGATGCGACGGGTTAGGAAGATAGAGGTGGACAGAGACGCGGAAACGTGGGGCCACGAGCAGAGCACGCACAACCACGAGTATGGAGGGGGGCATCGTGGCAGACATGACCCCGCGATGAATGAAAGACGTCAGCATCCGCACCCCTCTTCGATGCCAGCTGCCCCGCGTCGCCAGCGTAAGCGTGACGAGGTGTCGGTGCAGCAGGGAGAGAACTATATTTAAAAGGAGCACGTCAGCCGCATGCGCAGTGATGTACGCAAATGCAGTGAGGAGGAGCTCCACCGTCATTTTCCTTTACTCTTCCTGACGGGCGCCCCCCCCCCCTGGAGGGCCTCACCCTTCACTCCACCACTGACGCACCCCCTCCTTCCTGTTGACCCTGTGGCATCCTTGAGTGTGAGTGATCTTGTCTGTGTGAGCGACTTAGCTGGCATGAGCAACCATTTGCGGGCAAGGGTGAGGTGGTAGAAGGCACACGCTCAGCAAGCAGGGCTCCCCACCCCTTCAACGATTCCCCACCTAAACAGCCATAACCCCCCCCTCCCACCACCAAACGTCAACCAACTAAGTGAGCCAGCCAGTATGGCGGCCAAGTGCAGGCCTCTCACAGCCGACCGCAGCAACCGCAGCAGCTAAGGAGGCGGCAGCCGCAGCACCGAGGGGCGTCGAAGCACTAGCAACAGACGACAAAGAAAAACGGAAACCACGCTGCCTCTCACACACTCACACTCATACCACGGGCTGCTCTGCTCGACCCCTTCCTCCCGTGCGCATGACCGATGAGAAGTAGAAACGCAGAAACTGCACTGGAGGGCTCGGCTGTTTGCAATGTGAACATCAGAGACACAAGAACCAGCGAGCTTCACTCTTGAGGGTTTCAGCTGCGCATGTCCTTGGCATTTGCAACCACATCCTCATAGGAGTACTCGAACTTCTTGCGGAAGGCAAGATCCTGGAAGTCATACTTGAGCTTATCCTTGGTATGCATGCGGAAGTGCACCCACTCGGTCGGGCACTGAACGCGGCGGGCCTGCAAGTCACGCCACCAGTACGCGTCCTTGTACTCCTTTGGGACAGGGATGTTGTAGAACTGCTGATCTGGTACGAGATGGGCGTTGTGCTCCCAGTGCGGATCGTACTTCTCCTCGTAGGTGTCGTGGTCCACGTAGCGGTTGGCGTGCACAAGCTTGCGAGGGTCGTACATCGGGAGCGGATCCCAGTTGTACTTGTGCAGCGACTTCTTGTTCAGTATTCGCTTTAGCTGGTGCGAGAACATCCCCTGTCCCTGCTTGAACACCACCGGGTTCTTCCGGATAGCATGAGTAAAGCGCAGCATTCTCGTATCTGGCCAAAGAGGGTAGTGAAAGCGTTCCTTTCGGTGAGGTGTTCCGTTGTGGCCGTGGATGCAGTCTCAGTGTGCGCGCCTGTGTGTGTGTGTGTGTGTGTGTGTGTGGTGTGGTGAGGTGTGAGAGGAAGGGACAGCTCTCACCGTGTGGGGAAAGAAAAAGAGGCGGCCACGTGTCTGGACGCACGCACGAAACCCCCCTCTTTCCTTCTCAGCTAGAGAAGAATCGCGAGGGTGCGCAATCCCTTTGCTTCCCGCGATGGTGTGCCCGCAGAATAGACGCGCACAGCACGCGAGCGCATACGCCAGGTCACACACGCGTACACCGCGTGACCCACGAAAGAGGCAGGGCGTGGGCAGCAAAAAGAGCACACGGCACAAGAAGGGATAAAAAAGGGAAAAGGGGGAAAGGAGGGAGAGAACGGACAGCCAGTGGGACCAACACGCGAAGGAGTGGTACGGCGCTTCAGGTGACGCCGAGCGGCGGCACCCACAGGTCCGAAGGTGTACTTGCGTGTTTATACAGGGGCACGACGAGGTCGAAAGCAATGGCAAAATGAATTGTGGCGCTAAGGTCCTGCCAAGAAAGAAGACGGCCTTGGAATCGTGCGCAGCACACATGTGCGTCGGCCCATGTGATGACAGGGCCGATGGGGTAGTTACATCTGTCTCACAGTGTGCCACCTTTGGAATTACGGGCAGGGCTGGTGCCCTGCCACAGCCCGAACGAGGGCCCCTCGAAGAGGCACACGTGCAAAACGAAGGGTGCAAACGCATGCGCTTCAGGCAGGCGACCCCTCTGCGAGAACCTTCTTCTTTCACACACACACACACATACACGCATACACGCGCGCCTACACACAATCAGAGGGAAGAAGGAAGTGGGACACAGAAAGCGCACAGAGAGACATAGGGCGAGGGGGCGAGCAACACGGATAGAGCATGGGGGAGGCGACCCGCTTACGTTAATGAAAGCACAGACTTCACAGGGAAAGAAGAGAGAGAACAACAACAACAGCAACGACAAAGACAAGAACACATTCACTCTATGATAGTAACTCATCAACAAGTAAGTGCGAAGACAGAAAAAAAGAAGACCTCCCTCAGCACAGATGCACGTGCACCCATGCATGCATGCATGCACTCAAGACCCACAGCACAGCCAACACGTGAGTGCAGTAAAGGGAGATGTCGTTCGCCCACACACGTACAGACGCATAGAGAGACTCCGGCTTCGATACTACTGTGCGGGGGGGGCCCCTCCTACTAGACATATAGGCGCCTGTCGAGGTTATGAAAAAAAAAAGCACGAGCGCACGCCCTGGTGCGCGCACACGCACTCACATCAACGGCGCCTTTTTTTCTTCTATGGAAAGCAACGGTGTTCCCTCTTTTCCCCCATCTCTCGCTCTCCCTCCTCCAAAAGACGGAGGAGGAGGAGGGCGTCCTTCGCTCCTCCTTTCGCTTGTGTGTCTGTGTGTGTGTGTGTGTGTGGGTGGGTGGGGATGGGAGGGGAAGAGGTTGTGTTTTCGTTGTTCTCATTCCAGCGGACAGCTGCACAAGAGGAGCTCGAAATGCACAAAGACTCCGGGCTCGAACAGCAGCCGCGGTGTGCACCGTCCCGAAGGCACGCGCTAAAGCGGTAAGTGACGCTCTTTTAGCCTGCAGACGTCGCGGCTGCCGCCGCTCAAGCTTCTCTAAAGATGGCGCTGCGTGGTAAAACTGCGAGCAGTGGTCCGGAGCCTCTTGGATGCCATTGGCACGCGGTCAAGTCTTCCGTGCTGAGAAGTCGAGGGGCCGCTCTGGACGGCTGCGCTACCTCGGGCGACTACCGGCGGAGCTGAGGCGGCAGCTGAAGCTGGACGGATGACGGGGGTGGGCCTACCAGCGGTGTCGGGGCTGTTCACTGACTCCTCCAGCAAGGACCGTTGCACTTGGTCGCGCAGACGGAGCAGCTGGCTCAGCTTGTCCTTCATTTCGCGCAGCACCACCTCGGTCTCGTCGTCGTCGTAGTCCGTCGTGCGCTCCTGCGCCTCAATGCTATCTTGAAGGTGCTGGATGTCCTTCACCATGCTGTCGAGCCGCAAGCGCAGCTTTTCAGCGTCCGAGTTGGGCGCCGATGGCGCGGGCGCTGCCGATTGCGACTCCCCCACGAGGTCAGGTGATGTGGCGTCTGAAACGACATCGTAGGACTCATCGCCGTCGGCGGTCTGAGCGTCGGAGTCCAAGCCCGATCTCTTCGCGGCTACAGGAGATCCGCAGTTATCCTCACCCGCAGCCTTGCACACCTCCAGCTTCGCCTCCTCCTCGTCCTTCAACTCATGCGCGAGCGTCTCCGCAATGCTCATCGACTGTGGCAACCCCATAGAGTCACGGCCAGCGCGACGCAGACGGTCCTGCTCCATGCGCAGATGAGTAATGGACTTGCGAGCCTGCACAATACGGTCCTTCAGCTTCGTGATCACCGCCTTCTTCGAGGCGTGCTGCAGGCGCTTCTCCAGGAGCGAGATCTGGAAGCGGTGGTTGTCGATGTGGCTCTGCAGCCGGTGCGCGTCGGTGTTCGCCACCTCGGCGGACAAGGCTTTCTCGCGAGCGCGCTTTGCATCACGGGTGGCAGCCCACGGCGCGTTTGCCTGCACAGAGCCAATGCACTCCTCCAGCTCTTCGAGATCAGAGCGCGACGCTGCCAGGACAGCCATCAGCGTCTCATCATCCTCGTCACCCGCCTCCTCCATCTGGGCCTCCAATGCAGCAATCTCCCTCTTCAGCCGCTCCGCCGCCAAATGCAGACCATCGTACTGCTCCGGCGTGCACATGAACTGGCCATTCGACGCTGGTGTAGCGGAAGCGTCGTGGGCGCCTTCCACAGCGTTTGGCGTCTCCTCCGTGGCAGCAGTGCGCACGGAGGCTGTGACGCGTGCCGACAACTCAGGCGCGCGTGAGTGCGAAGGAGAACTCCCTGCCTGGGCAGGCACCGCGTGCTCCTCCTCTGCAGCTTCCTCCGCCTCCAGTTCTTCAGCTGCCGAGGCGTGAGGGGTACCAGCAGCAGCGGTGTTGTTCGCAGCCGAGTTGCCGTCGTGCAGAACGCGCAGCTTCGCTTGCACCTCCCTCAACTTGCGCTGCAGCTCCTCCTCCATCTCCAGCGCCTCTCGTTCGGCCTTCTTCTGCCGTTCCAGGGCCCTCGCCGCCGCCTCCTGCGCGAGGCGTGCCTGCTCCCGCTGCTGCTCCAGCTCGGCCAAGCGCCTTTCCCGCTGCGCCTTCAGTTGGGCCTCGACCTCGAGGGCCTTGCGCTCCGCCTCCTTGCGAGCCAGTGTGTCTCGGAGCGTGGTCTGCTCTTCTTGTACAGCGGCCAGCTGATCCTCAAGCTGCTCCACCTTCGTGTTGGCATCCGCCAACTGGCAGTCCAGCCTTTTCAATACATCTTGCCGACGGCTTTGCACCGTGGCCACATAACGACGGGCGCGGTCCGCCGCCGAGGACAGTCGATCGTGCAGGGAAGCAAGCTGCTCTAAGCGAGAGGCGGGGGTGGTAGCAGGGGGGTCGTTGAAGGCAGCTGTGAGATCACTCTCCTGCTCCTCCATCTCGGCTTCGTGCTGCTCAACGGCGGCTGACAGCTCATCCTGCCAATGCTGGTCACCTCTCTCTGATAACTCATTGGCCGCCGCATCCGTGGGCGCACCGTAGTGCGCATTGGCTGAGTCATCCGCCTCGCTCTCTGCGATCAGAACGTCGTCCTGGGCGCCGGTCTGCGGCCCCACCGTCGCCGCATCGCCGGACACCACCAGGTCTTCATCCTCATCCTCTACCACCTCGATCACTTCCTCCACTTCCTCGCTGCCATCGTCGACGGCAGCGTCAGCGGAGGTGGTAGTGGCGATGGCGTGGTCAGGAGACGACGAAGGGGCCGGCCGCGCCGCAGTCGCCATCGGCCGCCTCTCCATCATCCGCAGTGCTTCATTCTCCTTGAACTCCTTCAAGGCCTGCTCGATCTCGTCGTCATCAATGTCCTCGACGGCGTTCCCGTTTTTTGAATACTCCGTCGTGTGCTCCGGCGCCTCCGGGTACTGTGGCTGACCGCGCGGCACGGCAAAGTTGGGACCGTTCTTCGATATCGGTGTGTTGCGCTTCAACTCGCGCATGCGCTCCAGCTCCTGCTCCAGGCGCAGCTGCTCGCGGCGGCCACTCGCCAGTTTGCTCTGCATCTCCTGCGCCTTGTCAACGCTGTCTGTCCCGAGCATGCGGCGGCGTAGCAGCGAGTTTTCTACCTTGATGTTGTGGTACGCGTTGGAAAGCTCCTCGAACTTCTTTTGGTCAAAGATCGCCTCGCTTCTCATGTCCGTCTCGCTTGGCATTGCAGGAGGCGCCTCGGGCGCCTCAGGGAGGTGTGACTTTGGAATGGAGAACTCACGAATCGTACGGCCTCCAGGATGGCTCGCCTGGCGCAGAGGCGGAACGTTGTCCGCGGCATGCTGCAGCTTCACCGTTTCGTCTCCGTCGACAGCGCGCGCGGTCGCCTCGACAGCGCCAAAGTAGTCGGCCACCGAGTCACCGCCGTGCTGGCGCATCCGCTGCGCCTTCTTCCCCTTTGCCGGCGTCGCCAGAGCGGGACTGCCCATGAGTCGAATGGACTCGGTGAGGGACGGCTCGGCGTCTACGGAGGCCTTGCGGCGGAGCAGCAGGCGGCTTGCCGGGATGGGGTCTTCTGCGGCGCGCGCCACGGGATCATCGATTGGGATCGCTTTTGGCTCCCCCTTCGCGGTGGTCTGCATCTCCGCCATCTCGACGTAATCGGGAAAGGCCGAGAAGTATAGGAGATAGTCACGGTCTGACATCATGTCCGGCGTCCAGCCAAAGCGGCGGCAAATCACATCCATCGGCTCCCATGACAAGTGCACGCTCTCGTAGCGGCGCCGCAGGAAGTCTTCCTTGGACCAGTCGAGCAGCAGATCAGTGTCTTGCGAGCGGTAGAGCTGCAGGTGCCTGCACGCAGCCCGGTCACGCAAAGAGCTTTTCAGCACTGCTGGGCTGATGCTGTGGGAGAGGTGCGACAGCTGCCTGGCCGTGAGTGGGTAGTCGGTGAGCTGCAGCAACGGCCGTACGCACTCGTTGACAGCCTCTAGGCTGTACCGCCCCGCGGCGCGCGTCTCCTTGCGGAAGCGGATCATGTTGCGCTCCACCCGGCGCAGCATGTCCATGAAGAATGGGTGGCTGCGGATTTCGGCAAACTCATCCTCGTCATCTTTCGGCACTTGGGCCTCCACCTCCGCCACTGTGCGCTGCGCTGTCTCCGGTGCAGGCGAGATGCCGCCCAGCCCACCGCTGGGCGCCTTCGCTTTCGCGGCCTCGCCGGTACTCACTTTCGCCCTCTGCTGCATGTTGCGGACCTCTTCTTTGCTGTAGATGCGAGTCACATCCGTCTCATCCTTGTCCACAGCAGCGGGGGCGGACGAGTGCCTCCACGCCGTGCCTCGGCGCGGCGCCTCATCGGCTGCGTCTAAGATGGGCTTCATGTCAGGCTCACGGAAGTTGCTTGTGAAGGCGATGCGCTGATCCGACTTCTTTTTGAAAAGATCCTCGTACTTGTTCTTGTTACAGCGCTGCACAGGCTCTTCTGCCTCCGCCTCCTCGGTAAACGCATCCACATTTGAAAACTCTGCAGTGCCGCTTACTGGGCTGGCGGAGGCAGCCGCGGCGGTCCGCTGCCCTTGCAGCATCTCCTTACGTGTCGGGTGACGGTGAGCAGCGCTGCGGCTCTCATATGTGTAGGGGCGCTTGTAGTTGCCAAGGTCGTCGGTGTACTTAGACCCGAAAAAGCGGAGTGGTGACAACAATGATGCAGCCGTTGCGCATGACGCCGCAGAAAGGTGGACGGAGCGAGCCGCCAGTTGGGGCGCACCGCGCATCATCTTCGACAAGAGGCGAATATGATGCAACGAAAAAAAAAAGGCGAGTGGGGAAAGGAGGACAAGGGGGCGAAGGGTGCACTGCTGTGGGCCGATCCCCGTGCACACAAGGTAGGAATAACGTGCTCTGTCCGAGGAGTGGAGGAAGAGAGGAAGGCTGAGAGTGCGGCAGGCAGGAGAGGAGCGCGGAACAGGCAAAGACCAACAAGTCAAAGCGCGGCTGCGTGCTGCTCTTGTGCGGCACTGGTCTATGAAGCGCAGTGGTCAACAAAGAGAGTGGGTGCCGTCTATGGTCGTGCGTGGGTCGGCGGGCAAAGTCGTAGCGAAAAGAAAAGGCCAAGCAATATAAGCAAAGACGGAAAGAAGGAAGGAAACGGAGCCGGTGCGCGTCTATGGTGCCTTTCTTCACGATCTGCCGTCGCTGTTGCGTAACTTCTATGCCCCACCTCCTGCTTGTATGTTCTTCTTACACACACACAGCGTGCCAGCGTCTGAGGACGGGAGACCGGATGATGAGCCGCCTTGGGGGGAGGGAGGGGACGAGGGGACGAGAGGAAAAAAGGGGAGGGCCAACAGGAACAAACAACACACAAGCAAAACTTTCGTCCTTCTGCTTGCGCTCCTGCGTTTACTTCCGCCTTGTTCGGCCTCTCTCACCCGCCACACGCAAACCTGCGCAAGGAGGGGAAGGAGGGGAAGGAGGGGAAGGAGGGGAGGTTGTGGTACCGAGAAAAAGAGAGAGACTAAGGCGCTACACACACGGAAAACCAGAGAAGACTCTCTTGTGACCTCCTGTCCTTCTCAATAGTGTGGTTTGGTGTTCACGGTGCACGTACTTGTACCCTTCTCGCGTTACTGCTGTAGATCGGATATTCATGTTCATATACATGTCAGTCAGTGTGTGCGTGTGCGTGTTTACACGGAGGGATGCATGTGTACATGAGAGGAAGATCATATCATGTGGATAACGCCGTGTATGCATCGGAGAAGAACAAAATATAAAATAAAGCACAAGGTCGGAGATTCAAGGGGGAGAAAAGCAAGAAATGGTGAAAGGGCAAGGCGAGAGAGAGGAGGGTTGGGAAGCATAAGTCGAACGCAACAAGCGCAGACATGTGATCGACCCTGGTTGCCTATCCTTTATGTCAAGGGTTCCGCTCCTGGCGGCAGCAACGTGTGAGAGAGGAACACACACTCAGCAGTAGGGTACGAAAATCAATGGGCACAGACGGTCGAGCGTGCACGTGTCCCACGACACAATGCCACGCAAAAGCGCGTTTCAGCTGTCAGTATTAGGTGGTGCACAAAACGCACGCACAAATTCTCGTCTGTGCTGTTTATGCTGTTGCCGTTGTAAGCACTTGCATTCTTCTTCCCTGTTGTGTGGGCTTCAGACCTCGTCTGTACAGAAACGTTGCGGAAAACATCGTCCAGAAAACGTTACATCCGGTAGCATACGTACTGCACACGCACACCGCGTCTCGCATCCCGACGAGAATGAGACAAGCAATGGAGGAAAAAAAAAAGATGCGCTCACGAACGAGAGAGAGAGAGCATCAAAAATACCGCTGCTCTGCCGCCGTCTCTGTCTCACCGGCACCTTCTCCGGGGCATTCACAAGACGAGAGACGCAGATGTCAAAGGAGGAAGACAGAACAAGGACAATGGCCGTGCGTACTGTATCGTGTCGGCACCCCCCCCTCTTCTACACACCTGTTTCGAGTCACACAGCTGTGGTGGTGGGAGAAGCAGGGGGCTGAATCATATCGGTATGCGGTGCTCTCGCCACCCTCAGTCCCTGGCTAGTATCTCAGCAAAGTCACGGTAGTGTGCTCGATTCGTTTCTGGGTCAAGCATGGCCATCCACATATTGTCTACTTCCTCACTCGAGAAGCATTCATCGCCTTCCATCATGGCAGCGCGGAGCTCCACCTCTTCCAGGTAGCCCTTCTGCTCCTTATCCAGTGCCTCGAAGGCTCGAAGCAGTGTAACCTCCTCCTCCCGCACGCACACTGACGGAACGAAGTTGACAAGACGCTCTGCAGAGAGGCGTACAGGGCCGTCGTCGCTGGCGGGCGTTGTTGCGGCGAAATTCTCGGCCGCAAACGCATGAAGAGTCGGTCCACCTAGCGTTCCTGTCATCATTGCATCCACTAGAACGTGCCCCAGCTTGCGACGGTCGACAAACCCGGTTGAGGGACCGTCGTCTTCGACGAGCTCCACGATTGAGGCTGCTTGCTGATTTGACACATTTAGACCCAAGGCCCGCGCGAGGTACCCTACTTGCAGCGTGGGAAACAACTGCTCTGTCGTTAGGTTTGACGAAGGTGACGGCGAGGCAACAGAAGCGCACCTCGACGAGCTCCCTGCGGCTTCTGTCACCGGCAGAGTGGACGAATTCATAGCGCATATGGCCCGTGCGATTTCTTCAAACTGCTTGTGGCACTTGGCACGTCTGTTTGCCGAACGCTGCTTCCCACCCAAGTACGCGATGGGGTCGGGTAGCGCGGCTGCGGCGGCGTCCGCAGCAGTAAAGTGATTTCGGTTGTTCTTCGACGGCCCGCCTGTGGTCGAGCTATGACCTTTGGAGCCCTTCACAGAGCCTTGAGCCTTTGCTGAGACGGACATCGCGCTCGGGACGAGTTGGCTCAAGGCAAGTGTCACAAATAAAAGGACCACTTGGCACAGAGAAACCTTAACGCCTAGCAGCCCGCCTCCCTTTCTTGTTGTCCTTCTCGCTCGGCACAGAGTAGCAGCGGAGGAAAAGGGCCAGATGATACACGTGATGGCGGCGGTGTTGAGAGGAGAAGGCAATGGAAAGAAGCAGAAAACAAGGAAGTGCGGAACAGAAGAGAGGTGCAGGAGAAGAGAATGGTGTGGATAGGCAAGTAGCACATGGATCAACGGTGCATATAAAGGAAGCGGGGCAGTCGCTACTGCCACTTGTTTTCTCAATGTGCATTCAGTATGGCACACATATATACACGCAACCGCGAAAAAAAAAAGCAGCGCTCACTCTTGCGCTGAAGTCGTTCCTTCGGCGCGAGCACTGCGTGGCTTCTCTCTCTAGTTGTCTTGAGTTCGATGTTATGTCTGGATGCAAGCAGGGTAGAAAAAAAAGGAAGAGGGTGCAGGCATGGGTACGCATATATTTATATATACATATATATATATGTATGTGTTGGTGTGCGAGGGGCGGGGGAAGAGATGGAGGGAGGTATGCGGCACCTACATGAAACCCGCAGCTATTCCTTTCGCGCGTGTATGTCTCACCCGTGTTTTTCTTTCATCTCACAGAATCTACAGTAAAATCAGTCTCTGGCGCGGTTCATCACCTGCAAGAGAGAAGGGAGACGCACACAGTCCGGAACGACGTGCATACATGATTTTGCAGGTGTCTTATGGGTAGCAGCCGCCCAAGGGTCTCCCCCTCTCTTCTGCCTTTTACCGGGCGTGCACGTTTCCACGTTGGACGGCGTCACAGTACGAACATCTTCACCAGAAGCTTCGAGGTTCGCGCACAGGGCGATGCATACTGCTGACGCAACGACGGCGAGCCACCATAGATGACCTCCGCGAGGCAGTACATGGCTGCAGTGATGAAGGAAAAGCATGTGATGCTGTCGCGAGCGGTCAGCGACGCTGCTTGCTTCGTTGACAGTCTCCCACTTCCCGCGGCACCGGGAGCGCTGTCGCCGTCCAATGTAAGACAGAAGACGAAGATGTCCCTGAGCTGCTCTCGTGAAATCAGCGGGAGTAAGTGATGCTGTCGAGCACTCTCCACGAAGGCGTCAACGCTCATGCGGGCATCTTCGGCGCGGCTTGTAGGAAGGCACCGCACCGCGTGCCGAAAGCACCGTTTCAGCCGCGGCGTGAATTGCTGGGCAACCCTTTGCACTCCCGCATCGCTGCCGTATGCTGCTACAATGTCGGCAAAGGGCGGTAACGGAGAGCAGACACCTGTTGCTGTCGTCGGCAAATCTGATGCGGCTAGTGTGTTAGGTACTCCTGCTCGTGGGGATAGAGCACTTGGGTCGAAACAAGCAGCCTTGCCGTCAATCAAGAGGGTGCGAGCGGCTTTTCGACGGCGAATGCAGCGTTCCACGGTGGGCAAGAAGTGTTCCGAGAGGTAGGCGCAGAAGGCCTCGGGTGCAGCAGCGCCTTCCTGTCCGTTGTGGACGGCGGCGCGAAAAATGACGTAAAGCACGCGTGGGAACTCCGCCTTCGTAATTGCTCGGAGCCGTTCATGTACAAACAAGTCCCTCCGCGCGGTAACCGGCTGGAACAGAGAGTCGCCGTCGAAGACACGCGGAAGCAGCAAGGTACTGCCGTGACGCCGATCTGTGCGTTCGCGGCCGCCAGTGGAAGGCAAGTCGCGCAGGGCCGTCATCCACAACAACTCTGGAAGGAGAGGACGACACCCGCGATCGAGAGCGCCGTCACGTGCCATTGTGGTGAACTGAGGCAGGTGCATTGTCGGATACAGCAGTTCGGCGTCCGTTACATGCAACGCTGCGTAGAAGTCGAACACTTGCTCCACACGGGGAATCAGGCACCGTATCGCGTCTCTGGCAGTGAATCCGTCGCCACCTGCTGCGTCCCTAGCAGCTGAGCACTGTGTGGACAGTACGGAGGGATACGTTGTTTTGTCCGTGCCTGTTGACCGAGGTGTCGCACCTTCAGCTAAATTATTCGCAGCTCTGGCAACTGCAGCACACATCAGCTGCTCGCTTGCAAAGCCAGCTGTTTCCTCGGCCTCCTGGAGCTCTTCTGTGCGGATCGCGCGCTCGCATGCTCGAGTGAGAGTCCGTTTGGCCGGATCCAGACGATCCATGCGGGTTACCGAGTCCTCTTTGCAGGTGGCGAGAAACTGCTTTGCCTCGTTGAGAAGGCGTTGCACCTCCGCACGCATGCGTTCCAGCTCGGTTTCCAGTACCTCTTTCAGCATTGTCACCTGCCTTCGGAGATCGCTCGCCTCATCCTGCAACTGCGAAATGCGGGCCTCCGCGGACATCTAGCAACCCACAGGCCATTTAGCGCAGATGTGAATGTGGAGAACTGAAAAAAAAAATACAAAAGACAGGCGCGCGATGGCATCGATAGCGTCTGTGATAAGAACGGTAGTAGGGAAAGGAACAGAAAATGAAAATTCACTTCGAATCTAGAAGCTGGGAAAGGAGTAAGATATGTCCTCGCCTACGCCGCACCTTTTGTCCACATCGGCGAAAAAAGCGCTCCGAAGCTCGAGAAGGGCGGTTTTGTGGTATTCACTGTGACGTAAGAGCTGAAGCACATGTGAGAGTTTCCGAAAGAGATCATCCATGTCAAGAGAGGAAAGAGGCGCGAGAAGTTGTTTAAAGAGCGTGCTTCAAGTTGGAGAGTTCAGCCTCATCAGTATTACCGAGTGACCTTTCTTTATGCATCATTGGCCTCGACGGAGGTATTTGGAAGCGTAGTATATCCTGCGAGAACGCTGACCAGTTACACCGTCCGCCGCATTAGCCCTCCCTCAATCAATGAATGAGTTCAGCGACACCTCGTCAGCTGGCCTACTCATGGCACTCAGAATGCGCCACCGCCACGCCCCTTTTTTGTTTGTTTCGTTTGCGGCTTGCTTTCAATTTGCGTTTTGCATTCCGGTGGTGTGGATTCTTGGGTAGCACGAACTCATAAAACAGGGCAAATCGAACGCATGATGTCACCATCAAAGAGAAACAAATACATCGAGCGCAGAAAATCTCACACATGCCCGAAACGTCGAAAAAAAAGCTCACAAAAGAGATTGTTGCGCTTGACACAAAAGCACAAGGAAAGCCTGACCGGAATCACTCATGCACGTAGCCGCGGCCGGGAGCTGGTGAAGGTAGCTCTCATCTTTGCCTCCTCTTTCCTAGCGTCGAAACTGAAGGGTGAAACACTTGTTCAGAAGGGGCGCACAGTAACAATGAGCCAGAATAGCTCACGTACGCCTTAAAGACATCTTTAAGAAAACATGATCTCGCCGCTGTACATCTCTGTGCCCTCTACGGTTGGTCCTTCACGCCGAGCCTTGGTTTGTTTCATAACGTGCTGCAAAACGCCATTCTGGAGAATGCCGATCCGCAAGGACATGAGTTTGATCTCGGCCTGCACCTTGACCACCGCTTCCTTCACCTGAATGAGCGGAGTCGTATCAGATATCTTGGCCTGTCTTTCTGCAATATCGCGCTTCGTCTGGTCCAGAAGCTCACTGATCTGGTTCAGCTCCACCGTCATCTGCTGCACGGTTTGCTGCGCCACGTTAGCTGAATCACGCGAGGTGTTGAGTTCGCGCAACTTCACGCGATAATCCTCCACCTGATCAGAAAACTGCTGTGCCAGCGTTTGTTCCCGCTTTTGTATCCGGTCGCGTGACTTATCCATGTCACCGGCAAGGCGTTCAAGCATCTGCTTGACATCGGGGTACATGTTCTCTACAGCTTTGAGCAAAACCGTGGCGCTCTCAATACGCGAGCGCCAGTCGTCTAGGGAAGATTGGCGCACCTGAAGCAGCGGGGCAACGCGCTCCACCTCCATCTTCCACTCTTCGGCATCTACCTTGGGCGTCGGAGGACGGTCCGCGTCGCTTTTGGCGCTTCGATTCCCACTAACAGCGCCCACATAAACCTCGTCGTCGTCGTCGCTGTCGATAACGACATTATCCTCAATCTCGTCCTCACCCTGCTCGTCCTCGGCGTCTGCGACGGCGGCCAGCTCATCGTATCTCCCTACCTGCCCGTAATCGATCGGCTGAAAATCGTAGCCAGTGCTAGAGAGTGCTGCATTCACAAGAGCAGATAGAACAGCCAAAACTGCCTCGCCGCTGCCCTGCTTGAGGCGGGTTGGTGCGATGTTTGCGATTGCGATGTTCATCGAGCGCAGCTCTGCCAGGATCGTCGTCGAAGAGGCGTTCGGGTCATCGAATTGCCCGGGAGCATCAAACTGGTGACCACACAACTTCATGAGCCACACACACAAGGAGGTAAAATAGTAAAACTGGGCGTTCGGGTTGTCTATTGATGAAGGACCTGAAAAGTAGTACGGGTTGAGAGGGCTGAACGGTGGCTTGAAGCTGCGGCAGAAATTGGTTTCGTAGTCGAGCATTCGCAGCTTGTCGATGATGTCACTCATGGTTCTGTCATCCACGCCGAGTCCGTTTGTTGGCCCAGTTGCGTCCTCCACAGGCTGCTTCTTTGGGGCGGTCGCTTCCTCGGACATTGCTACAGAGGGGAAAGATCCCTTGAGAGTGATATTCAAACCATCAACTAAGCGAGCACACTACGCAAAGCAGTAGAGACACGAGGTGTAGGGAAAAGAGTACAGCTGAGACAACAATGCACATTCTTTGCCAGGCTTCTGCATTACTTCCGCAACAAGCGCATCGCGAACGCAGCTTTTAGCGACGAAGCATAAGAGATGCGGCAATCACCAACAACAGGAGATTGGGCAACGTATCATCTGTATATTTTTCTTGGCGTTCCAAGTGCTGGAGAAAGAAAAAATGCTATTTGCATGCAAACTAGGCAGCATACGTACTGCATACATCATCCTTGACCTGCAGCTAAGGCGCACTGCTCACGCGGTCACTTTTTTGCTGTATTTACTCTGTTTCGCACAACACACACAAAAAACTAGTATACATGAACGGAAATTTCTGAGACTACATAGAGAACAAACTGCAAAACTGCGTCTGCTGGCTTAGAGCTTTCAATAAAAGCCACGCTATCAAACGGCGTTGAACCTCCTTTTGATTTTTATCTTCATAGCGAAGGAGGAAATGGTAAAACAAACGCATTCCCCATATCAACTACATCTGTGCTCACTCGTCATCTTGGTACTTGGAGAAGAAAAGCTTGTAGTTCGACACGAAATCCTGCTGCAGTGCGCCTCCATGAGAAGAACTGGAAGCCTGGGACGATATAAGCGTCCAGCCGCCCTCTTCCTCGAGCGCGTCCAGCAAAAGAACAATCAAGCGCGACACACCCTCGAGGTCGCAGAACTGGTTGTCCAGTTTGATTCTCCAGTGATCAGGATTCGACAGGTACTCGAACTTTGGCTGGTTACTGCGGATGCTGCGAGTCGAAGTTGTCGAGTCAGGAAGCACCTCATTGAGTCGTTCAATGGTGCTCTCTTGCACCGGCCCGAGAATTTGAATCTCGGGGCAGTTGAAAGACATGTTGACGATCATATTGCGCGACATTGTGAAAGAGATGGGCTCGTGGATTTTGATATAATCCTTTGAAGACGCAGCGATTTGGGGGGCTGTTTTTTCCGGGGAGAGAATGGTGGTCACAATGAGTGTGCTTCGTGGCCTAGACACGATCATATCAATAAAAAGGCGGGGAATGTAAGCGGGAGAAAAATCGGAAAGAGCCCTCTCAAGAAAACTCACGAACGCCAAGGTCAAGTGCTCTGTAGGTGGTTGTCAGCAAGGCGTCGTAAAACACGACTAGTAGAAAAGCGACAGTGCCGAAATTGCTGTCATTCACTTTTCGATTTTCTTCTAGTACAGTTCTTGGTATTTAAAAGAAATACGGCAGCTGGTGAATTGTGCTCCGCTAAAGCATTCAGTTGCTCGCTGTGTATAAGGGTGGTTTCCAACACGTTGCGGGGTGCTTGCTTATGATGTAAAAAACTGCAACGTTTTCACCCACGATGAGCAACTTCCACGCAGCATGTCGATGATGATGCGCTCATTATCGCTCTTTGCAGCGCCATTTCTGATTAGGGTAGCCACATGCAACGCCTCCACCCATCGGCTCTGAGAAATGAGTGTGCTCGCGAGTCGGTCGAGATTGGTTATGCTGTTCACGAGTGATGGTGCCATCACAGTTTTCGACGATGAAGCCAACATCGAAATAGATGACAGGAAAATGGGTATTTTCAAATCGTAGTCAGCGCAGAAGGCAGATATCAACTTCTGCAATTTCCTGTCCTTCACCAAAGCGGCGTTCTCACAGACAACAGATTCAAACCGAACAAGATCGTCCTTTGTCAAAGTTTCATCAGACGACACAAGCAGGCGGCAAGCTGTTTCGAAAAGCCTTACAGATACTGCAGTGGGGCCGAACGAGCACAGCAGCTTCAGACAGTTCATGGTAAGACTGCAGTCGCTTGTTGCTATGGCGCAGTGAAGAAGTGAGCGGACCAGTGACGGTGATGTGCGAAATCCCAGTTCGCACCGGCTCTTTTCGATTACGTTCTTGTACGCTTGTCCGTCGTGTACAAGTCGAGCAATTCTGTATGCGTAGAGCTTCCGTTTCGTCTCGCCATCGACGAGCTGCTCTAGATCGTGTAGGATTCTCACCGCTTCTTTCCAGTCCCGCTTTAAAGGATATGCACGAGCGACAGCAGAAATAAATCCACAGTACGTTGTCCTTTCCTCTTCCGGTAGAAAAGCTGGATTTGATGCCATTTGGTGGGTATCGTTGCGCTCCCTTGTACTTAGCAACGAGGTATTACTTAGAGCAAGGCCTTTTTCGCTCGGTGCAACGTCATGTCGACACTGAAGAAAGTCTGCTAGTTTCAGTGTCTGCTGCCAAAGCCCTCTGGCTACAAGGCATTGACCCAAAACTTCACTCAATTCGCATGCAACTCCGCTTTCTTTGTTGAGCTCGAGGAGTTTAACGGCCGTCTGCCACTGGCCGTGATTCACGAGTGCCTTGAGAATAAGCGCTGTTGATGGCACAGCTTCAGCATCAAAAATGGATGCCCATCGTTTGAGTTCATTTGTGTTCCCTACGTGCTGGGAAAAAAGCAGTCCAATTCTTTGTGAGTGCTCAATGTCTAATGGAGAACCGCACTCCAGGAGGGCACGCCGGAAATGCTTTAGTGCATTTTCCCATGTGGCTGCTAGCAGGTGCGAGGATGATGTAAGAGAGTTACCAGTAGTGCCAAGGAACATGTGCCTTGACGCCGTCCGCACTCTTCCGCACACTCTACATCAAAAGGGCCAAGCTTGTGTTTTTCGATGGAAGCATGTAACCGATCATGAAAAAAAGATGGGAGAAAGGATAACCGGAGAAAATTCAATGCAGCCCAGCAGAGCTGTGGGGGCTGCTTCACATGTATTTGCGTGTATCACGGCGGGGGTATAGCTAGCGTACATGCGCCTTTCGCCATGGCGCGCAAAAGAGGAACGCTGAGAACTTCAGGAAGAGTTTTCATGGAGCGCAATGCGAACCGATACCTGCCTCCCCATGGACTTTAGTAATGCTGATTTGGCAAGCGGCACCGAAAAGATGCGCGATCTCATAGTCACTATAACACCTTAGCAGGTGTTTTTATTGACTACGGTTTTGCCATAATTCTCCCCTGGGCAGCGATCTCCCTCTCTTTGGGCGCCGTACCACCGTAGACAAGAGAGAACAATCGTGTTATTTTCGAGTTTTCCCTGACTCAGGGGACCGGCTAACTAGGACTTTGCTTGCGTGCCGCGCTAAATAGTTTGCCACTCACACTCAACTCTTGGGGTGGAGTGGGGATGTGTGAAAGGATGCACTTGCACGGCTCCTCGTCACGTTCTGCAGAAAGTGTTGCTGCATGCTGCTTCGAATACAAGACTCGGGGGGGGGGGAGAGACAGAACCACGCATGTGTACTCCCTTTCAGTGCGCTCTATTGACTCAGCAGGTAACTTCCCTCCGGCGCTTTTCAAACTAGAAGGGAAACCGGAATCTGAGCATGGGCTGCAAAACTCTCATCGTTTCTGCTACAATCCTTTCTGGTCACCAAAGCAGAACTGAGCTTTAAAGGATAGCCAAAGCGTGTGACCTACACGCACTCGTCTGCTCCTTGTCCTCGGCGGTGATGCCGCTTTACCTCCCCGGGGTGCAGGTTGCACCTAAGAAACTGTCATTGTTTTGAGCCCCTGCAATAGATCACGACAAATTGCGCATAAAATTCAGCAAACCCCTTTCACTGATTCATCCTAGGTTACACTGGCACGCTGAGAACGGCATCCGTGTATTTTCGCTGCTGTGTGAAAGATTTTTCCCATCCGTCTCACACGCACGACTATCATCTTGCTAAACGAACCCCCCCATTCAGTGCTTCATGGTACAAAGCACCCTTAGTCTTTGTTCCTTCTTGTGGGCCTACCATGCAGATTTTTTGTGCTTTTCTACTGCTTGTGCCCCAGTTCATACACTTGTAAACTGCTTCATCTCCCACATGGTCGTTACAGCTGCAGCTCGACAGTCTTTCTCCTTCCACCTCACGTTTGCTCATGCTTCGTTCTCTTTCTAGCATGTACAAGAGTCTTCTTTAAAGTGTGTGCAACGGCTTCGTGCACAGACGTACTCAAAATGTAGTGCCGACGTTTAGTTCCGCGGTAACTCTAAACCTCATTGGGCATCTTTTCGCCTCATGCCCCGGTAACACAATAAATACTGTGGCGTCACTGGGACAAGTGGCTGGTCTGGTATGACAGTATGGATGAGATGCCGAAAAGCCACCTATACTGTAAACACTAACTCCATACACACGCGGCCGCGAAGATGCAACTCAGTTTTGGCTCTTATACTTCCGCCATTCCCAATCAGCTCAGGGCCCAGTACACACGCCGACTCTCTCTGGGTGGAGGCGAAGCCGCCCG
>NC_018260.1:204547-205193 GCF_000227135.1 Leishmania donovani | reverse complement strand
TGCACAGACGTACTCAAAATGTAGTGCCGACGTTTAGTTCCGCGGTAACTCTAAACCTCATTGGGCATCTTTTCGCCTCATGCCCCGGTAACACAATAAATACTGTGGCGTCACTGGGACAAGTGGCTGGTCTGGTATGACAGTATGGATGAGATGCCGAAAAGCCACCTATACTGTAAACACTAACTCCATACACACGCGGCCGCGAAGATGCAACTCAGTTTTGGCTCTTATACTTCCGCCATTCCCAATCAGCTCAGGGCCCAGTACACACGCCGACTCTCTCTGGGTGGAGGCGAAGCCGCCCGCCGCTCTCTATCCCTGCCAAATGCGGAGCCACCTCTGGTGGTGACAGGGTGAGGCGCCTACGACCTGGGGCGAGGTGAGAGCGATGTGTCGCTGCTGGTGTCGGATAGCAGGTCCTGGACGGCGTTGCGTCTGAGCGACCTGCGACCGTGGACACACGTGTGCCATCCACATGATGGGCAGAGTGTCCGCGTCGCTGGAACGCACCCCACCACCCGACCCTCGCACTGCCCGCTGGTGTGGGGAGCCCGAGGCCCCTCCGAGGGGGCTGCATCACGTGGCGACCGGCATGATGTGGGAGCGGCTGTGAGGCGACCTGCGCGGTGCGGCGGCGGTGGTG
>NC_018260.1:191375-204448 GCF_000227135.1 Leishmania donovani | reverse complement strand
GGCGGTAGTGGTGGTCGGGGCTTGAGGCGGAGGCGGTGCTGAGATGACTGGGCCGACGCATTGCTGTACCGCGTGTGCGCACCGCTGCTTCGCAGGGCGGGATGGGGCCTGCGACATGCCGGGGTGGGGTGGCGCTGGAGCTCGTGCTGGACGGCAGAGGGCGGGCGCACTTTGTAAAGGAAAAGTGTGCATATGGTCGTGAAGTCACCTATTATTTTCTAATAGAAGGAGTGTTAGATTGAAAACATGACCTGTACATGATATCTTAGAGGAGAATAGTGTTTTGTAGTCAACGGTTGTGGTTTACACCGGCATTAGAAGCCCTGATCAGGGGTACAGTCATCCCACTAACTGTGAAAGCCGGCACGAATGAGAAATCGTAGCATTTTATAGGTGGTACTTTACTCCAACTTTTTGGATTTTTCGTAAGCAAGTATCAGTGGCAAATATGCATAAAGTGATAAATCTTGTGCGTGATCTGAAGCTGCTGCGCTCCTGGACTGAAGATATCGTTTAGTGCTCACCTGGTAGTTGTCAGAGTTGAGTGAGCTGCTTTTGTAAGAGGACAAGGGAACAGGGCATAAAAACGTGTTTGCTCTCTTCGGTTATCTGGCGCGCGGACATGCGAAACGGCAACGTAAACGCCTTTGTCGCTTTTCGCGTCTCTGCTTTCCAAAGCAGCTCAGAGTTTTTTAGTCTGTATAGCCGCTTGTGGCTTCCATCTCGAGGTATCCTCAAAGACGATTTCTTCTTCGATATCCACTTTTTCTTCTTTCTTGCTTCCTTGTCGCTTTATTCACTCCGTCGTTTCTTCACAGTGCGGGCTGCTCACGTAGCTCTATTTTCTGTCGCGCTTAGTAGCAGGCGTCGAAATGCGCTACACAGCTAGATTTCTGGATCAGACTACGGGTCCGCACAAAGCATACAAGTACACGTACATGCCTGACCCGCGCAAACTCGCACCTATCGAAACATCAATGCGCTCCGAGGTACTTCCGGTTGTGATTCGCCCACCGACATCGTACGTGCCGAATCATGAGGTGTTTTTAGAAAAGGCCGATGTCCATCGCCTAGCGCCAACAAGCGATTTCAAAGCAACATTCAAAGACTGGAATGACTTGATGACGTGCAGCAAGCGCGAGCTTCGCACGCGCGGTGTACCACTTCTCACGCGCCGTGCTATCCGCGCTGCAGTGCTTGCTTTTCAAAACGGTAATCCTCCTGAGCGCTTCGACACGAAGGAGGAATGGCTGTACTACAAACAATTCAAGACCAAAGACTATAGCTACCGTGTAGTGCCGGAGCTTCCAGAAAAGTACCGCCCTCATCAGAATGGCATTGATCAGGCTCCGGTTCCTAACTATAGTGAAATCAACCAGATGCCGCAATGGGCCATAGAGGAAGAGAAGCGCCTTGCTGAGAAAGGCAGCGCAGCAAGCAAGTAGCCCTCTTCACATGATTGCCATCTTTCTTTTTGGTGTCTTGAGAGTTAGAGAGTAAGACAGGATAAAGAACAACGAAGACACTGGCTGACCTCCTTTTTTTCCTGTATTGAAAGCTAGGCGTGAGGCAGAGTGAAAAGTACTGTGCCTCTAACTGATTGTGAATGATGTTGCTCAGCAGCTCAGAGCACCAGTATCTGTCGTCTGTGAGAGTCATTTTTGTCCCTGCTTTTGCAGACTCTGTTTCCGAGCATTTGTGCAAGTGCCGAATTCGTCGCACTGTGATGCAAACATGAGATGGAACCTCTATCCGCGTTCATCTAACTTTCCTGTCTTTTTTTCCTCTCTGCCTTTTGACAGAATTACTGCTTATTTTTCTGTCGACCTTTAGAACGTACTACTTCTTTTATTGTAGCTGCCGAAAGCCCGTTGGCGGAGTCTTGTGAATTTTCATAGAAATACTGAAGCGACCATAGGGGAAAGTATTCGCGAAAATGCGGTCCCCCAATGACAGCGTCGCTTACGAAAGCGACAGCGACGTTTCTGAGATGGACCCCGAATCAGATGTTCTAGCACCAGTGCAGCGCCGTATCGAGGAGCAGCTGCGTAAACACTTGCAGGAGCTATCGCAACAGATCCATGAGACGAACAATGAGCTATCAGGTGTAGAAAAAGAGCGCGAAAGCTGCGGTGTGGATCTCTACAATGCCCAGCAGCATCTGGCAACGCTGCAAAAAACCCTGGAAGGGTACCACGAAAAACATGCCGCGATTCAACAGCAACATGAAGACAAGCTGCGTGCGCGCGAGGAGCTGTCTTCTGCAGCAGAGAGCGCACAGAAGAAAGTTGATGATATGCAGAAACAGTACACCCGCTATCACAACGAGCTGGCTAAGCTGACGGAGACGCTGATGAAGGTGGAGCGGTTCAATCAGGAGTTGAAGGATGAGGTGGAGCTCGAGCGTCGCGCCGCCCACAAGACTGAGGATGATATCACTAACTTGGAAAAGGCAAAGCTGCGACAGGACTCACTCATTCTCTCCATGCAGAAGCGCATCGAGACACTAGAGAACGAGAGCGCGATGCTAGATGAGCAGATAGGCAGCCAGCGTGAGGAAACCAAGCGCGCGCGCGAGACATTGGCCGATGCCGCGTCGGAGATGGAGGCCATTGTTATGGAGAAGAAGCAACTCGTTCAGCAGTGGCGAAGCTCTCTTATTGGCATGCAGCGACGGCAGGATGCAGTGCGGAAGACAGAAGAGGCGCTGCAGCAGCAGAAGAATGAACTGCTTGTGCTCGAGAACGAGATTACTGGCTACCGTCACGACATTCGCACGTCGCAGGCAGAGAACACCAAGCTCACTGCGTTCATGTCTCGCATCGACAACGAAATTATCATCTTGGAAAGGCAGATGGACGGACTTCTGCTGAAGAAGGAGGAGGCCACTAAAGCCTATGCGCTTTTGGAGCAGAGCATCGCCAGCTCAGTCGAAGAGCGCAAGGCCGTCGAACAGAAAATGAAACTCAAGGCAGCTGAGCTATCGGAGGTGGAAAAGCAGATTGCGAAGCACGCCAAAGCCATCGTTGAAATGGAGAACGAAATGCTGGTGCATCTGAGCAGGGAATCTACGTTGAAGCAGGAGAGCAAAGGCGCACTGCAGGAAATCCGAAAGATCAAGGAGTCGATCCGCGCAAAGGAGCAAAAGGTGACTCAGATGGAGAACGAGCTGGCACGAATCCGTGTGGATACACTGCAGTCGAAAGCCTACAACGAAACGCTCGCAACCACTCTGGCGGACCTCGAGAAGGAGCTGCAGTCACGTAGTGCGATGATAGAAAAGATGCAGGCTGACATCCGCCGTCGCAACAATGAGATCGATCGCAAGCAAAATCAGCTTGACCAGCTCAATCACCAGTACGAGCAGATTCTAGCAGCGCACAACGATTTGCAGGGCGATCATGTCGGGCCCCTCGAGGCGACGATCAACAGTCTTTCCAGGGCCATTGCCACCAAGTCTAGCGAGAACGAAGCACTGCAGCAGGAGTGGATCCGGTTGCAGACCGAGTTGGTTAACTACAAGAACAACATGAACGACATCAACGAAGCCATCCTCGATGCTCAGGCAAAGGCGACCATCCTGAAACAGAAAAAGGATCGCCTTCTCGCCAACATCAGCGAAGGCAAGCAGCAGGTTGCGAATTTGCAGAACAAATCGAACGCAATGCATCTAGAAATGAAGCGGGTAAACACATTGCTCAGCCAAAACAACGGTGCGCAGCAGAGTGCCTCTGACGACGTGTTCTTCCTTGAAAAAGACCTGGTGCGCCGACTCGAGGAGAGGAAGCGTGAAGCAATTCAGCTTGAGAAGAAGGTGGAGGACATGCGCCAGAGCAAGTCTGACATCGTTGAGCAGATCCTCTCGTGTGAGCGGGACATCATGTTCTGGGAGCGGAAGCTACAAGTTGCGCGGGAGACAGAGATGGCGCTAGACCCTACAATTGGGTGCGCCGAGATGGAGAAGATGAAGAAGGAGATCACGTTCATGGAGCAGCGCATGTCGCAGCTGCAGCGCGAGCAGAAGTTTCTCATCGAGGAGATGCAGAAGATGATCGACCACCGCGATATCATTCGGACCAAAGGCAAGGCAATCCAGATCGCGTCGCAGAAGAACAAGAACGGCGTGACTAGGCTCGCCGTGGAGAAGGAGAACATGCGCCTCTTCAAGGAGCTGAATGCAAAGCGGCAGGAGTCGCGCAGGAAGGAAAAGCTGGTCAAGGAGAGCATGGCAGAGATGGACCGCATCGCAGCGGACGTGGACCGCACCCAGCACGAGATACAGAACCTAGACGCCCAGATCGAGGATTTGCAGGGTCAAATCGCCGCAGCTAAGAAAGAGCGCAATCGCGCTGAGGACGAGAAGCGGCTGCGGCAGAACAACCTTCAACGGCTGCGAGACGCCGAAGCAGGCGCGTACCGGCTCATGTGCTACCCGGAGGAGGCTGCGACAGAGGCGGCGCGGCTGGATGAAGGCCGCCGGGCGGTTGTGAATATCATGGAGGAACTATCGGCGCAGTTCCCGGACCTTGCTCCGTCCTTGCAGGACCTCATGACAAGCGTCTAAAAGAGCCGTGCGTCGACGAGGAGAGCTCACACAAGAGGTGAGATGCTGTGGCTGCCGAGGTGGCGGTCCAGCCACCACACCGAGGGTTTGCTGACCACAGTCATTTGCGTTCTTCACGGGGCGAAGAGACCGACTCGTCGGTCGCATGCCTCGCAAGACGCATGCGAGTACAGCCACACAGGATATGCTGCTCGTCTAGCTGCTGCTCATGCAGCCTTTATTCCGCTGATTTGTTTTTGTTCGTTTGGCGTTGCTGTTGCTTTAGATGACCTCTGTCGTGCTCTTCACGACCTCCGCAGACCTTCGCACTTCGTGCTTTTTTACTGTGTTGTTTTGGTACACATGTATAGCAACGCCTCTACACTCCCCTTTACCCGGGGAGCCGATGTTCATAGGCATTTTGTTTTCTGAATGCATGCTTTCATCTATCCTCTCTTCTCGTCTCCATGCAGGGGTGGGGTAGGGAGGGGAGACAAACAGAAGCAAACGCAAATTTGGGGCTTATCAGGAGATGAAGCAGCAAGAGCACGGAGGAAACGATGCAACGCATTGGGGCGGCCGAAAGACGCCTTTGTCGATGTGCTCGCGCCCCCCTCCTCGCAAAGGTACGGTGACTGGCGAGTCGACAACGGGGAACCCCACTCCCTCTTTTCCTTGCATGGGGTCAGCGTGCAGCGCTCTCTACGTGGTGCTCGCATCTTTTCACGTGAGTCCGAGCTTAAGCGTTTCTCGGGCACTATGTGTGACTTTTGTGGGGCGATTCATATGTGCCAAAGGGTGTGCGTGCGTTGGCACGCATACGGATGATGGACTCTTTCACGCACTGTGGAGGGTTTCAAGGCATTGGATGTACCCTTCACGCTCACGTTCGCCGTCTTTATCTCTGTTGCATTTCTAAACTCCCTTGCACGTACCACATAGCCCATTTCCCTCCCACAGACTGGAAAAAGAAAGGCGAGCTGCTCGCCGTCGTAGATGATTTCTCATCCACTGGCTCATCCGGTTCTTCATCTCTTTCCTACAGCGTTGCAAGCTTCTCCTCCTGGCCGGACTCTCTTCAGTGCCGATCGGGAGGGTGGGTGGGGCAGTGGTAACACGGGGGAGAGCACGGTAGCTGACGCTCAAGCACGATAGAACACCACGTTTGGCCACCCAGCACGTGCGCTGATCGAAGAGAAAGCGACAGCGCTGCGTCACGTATCGCACACTGCCGTGCCTGATTGTTGCCACAGACCGCCGCTATTCTTTTTGCAGTTTTTCTTTGAAAGCCTCTGGCGTTTCTCCTCCTGTCCAAGGGCAAAGGAGGACAGTCAGCGGCGCACCCCCTTTGAGGCGGTGACCGTGCGTGCGTGCCTCTCCCTGTGTGCAAAGAATGCTCAATGGAGTCAACGATATCTTGATGCCATGGACTGCCCCACGTATCCTCCAGATCATGGAGGCCACCTCCGCGTCTCGCAACGCGAGTGGCTGCGCTCCTCGCGGTGGAATAGCCGCTGATGATACGGCGGATATGGAAAGCCTTCTGCGGCTCGCAAACCAGCTGCCAGACGTTGCGGGCCGCGTGATGGCAGCACCACTGTTTGCGCAACGACCGCTCGTCGAGTCGCATAATGGTGGCTCAACGTCTCTCAACACGGTGGCACCTGGCGCGTCATCCGATGGGGCATCATCGGTGTCCATAACATATGAGGATGCACAGTATATGTGTACCGCCGCCTTGGCGGTGCGCCGGAGCCCGTGGAAGGCGGAGGCACCAAACGACGATGAGCCATCGACGACTGATGCGAAGGCTTATTGCTCGCTTCCCCACACCGAGCCTCAAATAGCGGCAGCGGAGTTGGAGGAGGTGGGGTTTGCGGCAGAGTTCTCAGAGCCCTGCATTCGCGGCTCCTTTCCGGACGCTGCTGCAGCGCTACGTCACGTTCTTCCCGAGATTGACGGTGGGCTCACATCGGACAGTGATGGGGTGCATGCTCAGAGTGCGAGCAAGCATGGCGCCGCTGACTTATTTCAAGGTGCTCTACACTTTGTTTTGCGGCCGCCTTCTGTGTCGCACGCAGCCCCTCTGGCGGAGAGCGCCTCCTCAACGAGTGCGATCCAGAGTGTGGCTTCAGCTACCTCACACCGCCTGCATCTTGTCCAACCGTCGCCCTCAGCGGCATCGGCAGCGCCTCAGTCGCTCGTGCTGGATACTATTCCATCTCCCTCGTTGCTGCCGATTGAGGCTCGCGGTCCGCCAGGTCACCGTGTGTTCGACGGGGGCTGCGTTGCGTACACCTTCTCCGCGGGCGAGAGGGAGGAGTTGCTGGCCTCCTTGTGCGCCGAACCACCTCCGCTTCAAGTATTCAGCAGGGAGGAAGTGGAGGGGCGCTGTCAGCCGGGAAGTCCGATCTATCGCCAGACCTCAGCACCACAGTCTTCCGGGTCAGGGGCAGCCGCCGCAGCCACCGCGCATTTTCCTCGCGGCGGGCTCCCACCGTCCGCCGACCGAGGGCTACCTGGCAGTTGCGTCAACGATGACGATGGCTGGAGCTCCTCCTCTGGGTGGAGCAGTCGTAGCAGCAGCGAGCCGTGCAGCGACATGCACAGTGACAAGGCAAAAGAGGAGGCGTCGCAAGATATTGAGAGGGCCGATGAAGCCAACGCCGAGGAAAGACCAGGGAGTCGCGCGGTTGCCTGTGTCGTGGATGGGCCCACCTCTGAGGTCGCATTGGCTACTCATCCGCCCGGTACTGCCGGAACCACTTGCACCTGGGTCGACGATGCTGACGATCTGGTGCTCGAGAATGGCCACATCGCCATACGGAGGAAGAGGATGCGGCCTGCTAGGAATCTGCCAGCTGCTCTTTCCTTACCGACAGTCGCGAGTAGTCCTCTCCTGAATCCGTCACTGACGACGACTGTAGTGAATGCGACACCCGCTGACGAGCAGCACTTCACTTCCTCTGCAACCGATGGCGCTGATTACGCGGACGCGGCGGGTGACGGCTCTACAGCAGACGCCGTACCGCATGGAAGAAAGGGAGTCGCCGGCGCCAAGCGCAGTCGCGCCTCGATGACGGCCTCTGCTCCAGCAGACGGCTGCGCTACCGCCACGTCGGCAGAGCCACCCGAAAGGGCAACAACAGCCGAGGTGGCGAAAGAGCTGAAGCGCCGTGCCGCTCCGGCCGAAACGTCGGATGAGGTAGCGAGGACATCGACGCCCATCAAGACGAAGCGCGTGGTGCGCTTGTCACAGGAAGAGATGCTGGAGTTTATTGAGGGATTGCGCGTGTCCGACACGCTTCGACGCGCATTGCTCATTGGCGCGGCTACACCAGCAGTAATCGAAGCGGCGCCGGTGAATAGCCCGGGTGCGGTGGGTGATGGGAAGAGTGAGCCGGATGGGAGCGATGAGGCGCTTTAGGTCTTCATCTCTCGGGCGCATACGCAGGGGTGTGCATGCTCGTGCGAGTGCGTTCTGCCTGCTTTCTTCCGCCTTCCTGCCTTACCGCGCCCCCCGCCTTTTTCTTCCTTTGCCCTTTAGTAGTGGCTCCGCTCTTGTTTTGATGGAGCTAGTCGCCACACTCCCCCTCGAGATCTTCGCTTCTGCCTCTCGTTGCTCCCTTGCTGACTTCGCGGCCTTCGTGGCCGACGCTGGGGGCTGCTGCGGCCGATGCGGTTGCACCGCCTTGCGGTGTGTGGTAACGCCCGGTAGCGTGCCACCGTCTGCTGCATTAGCGTGTATTACGTGCTCCACTTGCGCTGTGCATCCGGCGGATGCGTTTTTGCATAAAGAAAATATCGGTTAGGACAATGCTCGTCTACCGTCATCTAAGCGTGGATTTTATGCGCTGCTTTCGTCATCCTTTCTTCGGCTCTTCATCTGGGGCGTTGACGGTGCATGTGTGGGGTGGAGGAGTTGCTGCTGGTGTGCGCAGCTAGACTGCGCGATCACCAGTACGCTGCACCCCACGCGTACCGTGGCGAGAAGGCCTGTTCTTCTTGCAACCTGTCATTCTTTAACTGTAGGCGACTGCGTGCCCCTCTCCGCCTCACCCTCTGCATCTCCGCCTCTCTTCCGCCCCCCCTTTTCAACGCCTCCCTTTCTACACGCTCGCACGCGTACACGCCTACTTGTATGCGCCGCTGCCCTTGCCGTTTTCTTGCGTTTGGGCCTCGTCCCTCCGAGGTGCCGTCTTTATTTTGTTCGCTCCCCGCTCTTTGCGTCTCTCTCTCTCGTTCTCTGTGCGTGTGTGCGCACCAGCTACGCCTTAGTGGACGTGTGTGTGTGTGTGGTGACCACTGCTCTGCAGGCTTTTGCGCTGCTTTGAAAGGGCCCTTCTCTCTTTCTCCTGACGGCACGCCATGAGCAGCAGCGTTTGGGCTCTGGCCGTCGCATCTGCCTCACCTGCGGATTTTCCGTCTGGGGATGCGATGGAACAGATAATATGTCGCAGCCTCGAAGAGAACGCGTATAGCGTGCAGGGGTTTTGGCTCTGGCAGTCCAATTTTATTCAGCTGCGCCGCCGCCGTGAGAAGCGTCGACGACGGCCCCGCAATGACGCTGCGTCGCTGACAGAGGAGGGCAGCGGGGAGAGCGCTTCGACCTGCAGTCAAACCGAGGAAGCCTCGCTGCAGCGCGCTGATGAAATTCGTGAGTACGTCTCTGCTGTTCTCCACGCCACCGGGTACCCCTACCGATCAGCCTCAACTGCCGACAACGCACGGGAAGGTGCTGACGACTCTGCTCCGCCCACAGTGAACGATGCCCAGACGTCGGCAAGCAGTGTCGGCCTCACATCGGCTTCGCTTTCTCCAGCCGTCAGAGATCCCGCTGGGGTGTCCGGTGAGCCGCCGCGGAAGGTCAGCCGCGGTGAAGGGACTGACGCGACTTCACGCATCCCTTCGGCGCCCACTAGCGCCCTCGCAAAGCTTGTGGCCAAAGCCAGGGCCCAGCATCGCGATCTCGTCGAGCACGCTCCCGCGGTAGTCGCGACTGTGGCTGCGAGGCGGGCCCCGCTGGACGAGCCGGGGAGCCAGTCTGGCATGGGAAGGAAACGGATTCAATTTGATGATCCTCCTCTGGCGAACAACCCGCAGCTATCGCGTGGCCGCCACATCCGCAGTGACAACCACAGCAGTGATGACGACGATAGTTTTACGATTCAGCTTCCAGGCCGCATGGGGCCGCAAGCGCCATTGGATGCCGGTAAGAGTGGTGGGCACAACGTCGACGCCGTGGCAGGCGTCGCCGGCGGCGCCGATGCGGCTGCTGCTAAGCACCCATCACAGATGACTCGAGCAGAGTTTCTCAGCCAGTTCAAGCGAGCGCCACGTCGTGGCGAGGTCGGGCAAACTGCGGAGGAGATCGCAGCTGCAGAGAAACTGGGCTATGTCATGTCCGGCTCCCGCTCCGTGGCATCTCGCATGTATGTGGATCGCATCCAGCGGCAGTTGCATGAGCACGAGGCGGCGAAGCTGCAGCAACAGTTCCGCAAGGTCGAAGATGAGCGCATGGACGACCAACTGGTGCTTGAGCTTGCGCAGTTCATCAACGGTAAGAAGAAAAGCTGAGCTTGTGCAGCCCTGCCAGACACTCTGTTGCTTACTCGAAAAGGCAGAAAGGGATCCACGAAGGGCAGTGTCACCCCCTCCTCCTCCTCCTCCTTCCATCGAGGTGTCTAGGTTGTCCTTGTCGGCAAACGTTTGAAAGCTCCGTGCCGCTTGGATACTCTGAACGACCGTTCAGCGCTTGTGGCGTGCCGTGCAGCAGCTGCCTGACTTGATATGCTTGAGAGAGGGAGAGACGCACTAAGCAGGGAGCACTCAGAAAGCGATACAAAGCAGGAAAGCACAGGGCGACGCTATGATATGAGAGGGCAAGGAAGAGTGGGGGCGGTTACCCTGAAGAGGACCAGCCAGGTTGTAACGCCGAGGAGGCTTCGATAGTGTGTGGTGGCACTGCGTATCTTACACTGTCCTGCACCTTGTAGTAGAAAAGAGACAAGTTTCCGTTGCTCTTTCCATGCGCTCCGCCGTCTCTGCTCCTTCCACCTGCGCGTGTCATGAGCCGGAAAATCAGTCCGTGCACGCATGCCCCTGCTGCACTTCGACTGCTCTTCTCTGTCAGCGCACCTGGCCTTTGCACAGTCGCAGCGGGACCGTTAAAAGAACTCACGAAAAGACCCGCCGCACAGGCGTTGGCAAAAGGGGGAAGCGAAGTGCAAGGCGTCAACAGGTGCCGATGCTGCTCTCTTCCCCTCTTCAGGGGTCCTTTCAGTCTCTCTCTCTTTGCCTCGCACATGCATCAGCCCCCCCCCCTCCACACACACACAAAGTCGAGACAGTCTCTCGCGAGGCAACGAAAGGACCGAGGCGCTTTGGCCAGTACAATGCCGCGCAACTTGAGCGACGCGCCTTCGCTCAGTGTGGCCGCGTTGCCACACAAAGCTGTCGTGATGGGGTTCGGGTCGAAGCTCATCATCGGCCGATATCCCCTTGACGATGAGGCGACCCCGTCGCCACACAACTCCGTCCTGGTCGATGACGGCCAGATCGTGCGTGCTGTGGCATTCTTGCACATCCCTGATGGCCCTCTGTGTGTTGTGAGCGCTGGGGACAACAAGTTTATTAACGTGTACAACGTGTCGTCGTGGAAACAGAACAATCCTAATGCGCTTCAGAACTCGTCGGACGATGACGATGACGAGGGCGGTATGGACACCGCAGACATCTTGGACGACGAGGCGCGCAGGAAGTCCAAGTCGAACGCGCAGCCAGCGACCTTGAAGCAGCAACTAGCCAAGGCAGAGTACTGGAAGCCGTCGTACCAGTACGGGCCGCACACGAAGCGCATCACCTCGCTGGCCACCTGCCCGGAGGGCACGATTGTGTTTGCCGACAAGTTTGGCGAGGTTTACCGCATTCGCTTGAGCTGGTCGCCGTCGCACACGATCGAGGTGGACGGCGACGCAACGAAGCCGGCTACGTTTCTGCTGCAGCACTTCAGCACTATCTCCACCCTTTGCCTCACTGCGCCCGTTCCGCGAATCGAACCGGTGGCGGCCTCCGAGGAGCGCAGCGGTGTGGCATGCCGCCGCCTGTTCACTTGTGACAAGGATCGCCATGCGCGTGTCAGTCGGTTCCCTGAAACATACGTGGTGGAGCAATTTTTGTGGACGCGCAACTCTGTGCAATCAGCCGTCACGTGCGTGGCAGAGATCAGCTACGTGGAGGATGAGGCGGCGTACGACTCCTCATACCACCAAAACGCAGCCCGCGTCAACAAGCACAACAAGTCGCTCAACGCCCCCTACTCGTACTACGTGACCGGCACGCACGCCGGTGACGTGCACTTTTGGGCTGCCAAGAACAACGTCCCGATAGAGAGCAACAACGAGACGTTTCACCTCATCTGCACCTTCCGTCCTCGCGCCCCGGGTGGCCAACCGGAAAACTTCGGCCCCGTCGTGGGGTTGACGGTGCTCACAAGCGTCATGGATCGCTTTGGCCACCCGCTTCACCCGCGCGACTGCCCTCGCGGCGTCCTCGTCGCGTATGAGCAATGCAGTGATGTCTTCTTTGTGCCCATCTACGACAACGTGGGCGCCTACTCTATGCATCCGGCAATGGTGTCTGCGAGCCGCACGTCACTGGACGCCAGGCCGGTAGCCACGGTGAGCTGCAACGAGGCCACCGCGTTTGTGCTGAAGCGCAACGGCCACGTGTCCTTTGTGCACCTGTGCATCGTGGCGCCGCCCGAGAACGGGGTGCCGACGAAGACGTGTAGCTTCAACGCCAACATCCCGGCCGAGGTGCAGGAGCTGCCTGTGCGGATGCCGTACCTGGAGGAGCGCATCAAGGCCGTCATGTGCGGGCCTGCCGCCGTCGAGGAGGGAGTACAGACTGCAACAGGGGCTGATAGGCTGTCTGAGCTGGAGGCGCTCGACTTGTGTGCTTCATGGCGCTACGAGGTCGTGGACCCCCGCACGCGGCGTCGGGGCAACAACGAGATGGGCGGAGACGACTGCTCCAACGAAAGTGGCGGCGATGAGAGCGAAGAGACCGGATCGGCACCGAAAAAGGGAAACGGCAAGAAGAAGGCGCGAGTAGAGACGGAACGCGCGCACTGAGGCGTGCGTGCGCCGCTGCGTTTGGCCCTTTTTGTCCCTCTCGATATTTTCTTCCTTTGCGTAACTTCCTGCTGTGCGGACTCAGCTTGCTTGGTTGCGTGCTTTCTCCCGCGTTGCAGTCTGGGTGCCGTCGTTTGCGCGCTGCATGCATCGTGGCCGTTTGCCGCTTCTATTTCTCGCTTCTCATCATACACCAGTGCCATCATTGAATATGCGGCATCTCCTATGTCCGACGGGGTGAGCTGGTGCGGCGCAGGCGCCGGAAACGTGTCGAGAGCACCCCCCCCCCCGGGACTACGCCATGGCGTCATCGGGGCTGCAATGTGATGGGCCGCCTCACGGCACTACGGGATGCCGCGGCGTGAGGCGACTGGGAGGGTGAAACATGGGACACG